>NW_009234551.1:0-17943 GCF_000690835.1 Fulmarus glacialis | reverse complement strand
GGAAAGAGCCTGGCCAGTAAGGAGTGGTGTGCCCTTTGCCAAGGCTTTGCTGCCTTGGGCACATCACTTATTAGAGAGCAGAGCCCAGTTTGATACTGACTTTAGGGTATTTCCCACTCAGGATGGTAGGGTCTGTAGAGCCAACTGCCTGAGTGGAACTATTCTCGCCCCCCTGCTTAATCAGGGATTACCCAAACACAGAGGGCTGGCTGGTGGCGAGGCTGTGCCGCCTTGCTCTGGGACCTGCGGTCATGTCCATGGGAGCTTTCACCTTCTGCTGCCCCAGGCTACCCCTTTCTCCCACCCTTTGCCTTCTTGCCCCGGAGGCTGCAGCGTTCTCCACTGCTGTCCCACCCAACCCAAATGACTTGGTGATACAGCGCCCAGGTGGGTGCATGTGTGCGAGGTGATACCCAGCGCGATTTGCATCGCAGCCCTGGTGAAATGGCACACAACGGGCTGAGGCAAGCCCCAGCCTGCCAGGCAGATAGAGGGCTGCTGCCAGATCCCAAGCCAGAGATGCTCCATCGATACAGGTGGGAGAGCCGGGGCTCCTGGCTCCTGTTCCTGCTGCTCTTTTCTCACTGCAGGACCTCCCAGGCGTTCCCTGGGAGTTGGTGCCTGCTTGTGTGCTGAAGGAATGAAATGCTGGCCCAAAAGCCGCTGGGGAGCTGTGGGCAGAGGTCTTGGGGGAAGGAGGGGAGAGCGTGCAAAAAGGAAGTGCTGATAGCCCCGTGTTTTTTGTTTCTTTGCAGACAAGCCCAATAGTTATTTTACTCAGACGCCGCCGACGCCGCGAGATGGTAAGTACACCATCGCTTGCTGGAGCTCGGTTCCTGTGCTCAGGATGCACTTGAGAGCAAATGGCTTAAGCCTCTCGTGCTTCCCGCAGCTGACAGTGGAGCAGTGCCTCCTGACCCAGTGATCTATTTTGCAGCTGACTGGCTGCTCTCCGTGCCCGGAGCAGTACTGCATCACGCCCGCGCCCTGCCCTCGCCCCCGCCCTGGGGATGCAGAAGCATGGCCCTCCGGGATGAGGAGGGAGGGCAGAGCGACTGTCCCTTGTTGCTCCCAGGGAGGCCCAGCAGCCCTTTCTCTGCAAAGGGTTTCCCAGGGGGTTGTGGTGGAGGTGGGGATGGGCTGTAAAGGGAGATGGGATCTTCCGTGTGCTCCAGCAGTTTGCAGGGCTTTCCTGGTTCATCTGCTGAGGCTGTGGAAGGGAAGGGACTGGAGAAAGAGACCTTATCCTTAAAAGCAGCAGTGTTGAATCCAGTGGCTGTTCTGTGTTTGTCCGCTAAGGGTCTTCCTGGATGTTGGCAAAAGGAGGGGGGAAGCAGAAGGAGGTGCAGAAAGGCTTGCTGCTCTGCAAGCACAGAGCAGAAAAAAAAAAAAGCAAATGGCATGTGTGCCTGTGGTACGTGGCAGAGCCAAGGTGAGGGAAAGACCGTGAGAAGGTGATGGGCTGTTAGCATGAGGAAATAGCTGGAAACAGTGTTCTGCCTCCCTTGGTCCCTCCGTTTTTTTGGTGTAGCGTCAGAACAACCCAGGGGAGGCCAGTGAGGGAGGTGACTAGTTTCAGCTTGTGGGGCCTGGAGCTCGAGGCTGCATCTCGCCGTGGCCTGGGCAGCAGACGTCCTCCCTGCCGCCCCACACCCTGCCCTGAGAGCAGGCGTAGGCCAAGCAGAGAGGGATGCCTCTTCAGGGGAGCGATGCGGACACGGTGTTTCCCTGGGACTCTCCGCTGCCTTAGCAGGTCTTGGTCTTGCTGGGAAAGGAGTGGAGTGGCTCATGCTGGCTCGTGGTAGCAGGAGGTATTTAACAAAGCAGGTAGGAACCTCTCTGGTGCAAGTACGTGGGACGTGGGCTGAGCAGGTCAGGGAGAGGTGATTTCTGAGGCTAGCAGAGGTTGCTGAGATGCTGTTGGCTGTTCATGAAATTACTGCTTCTGCTGTGCAGCCAAAGTTGAATCATCCTAGCCCATCCAGTCTTGGATCAGTCAGCTATATAAATGCTACCAAAAAATCTGTTGGGCTTGTGCTCCAGCTGGCAAAAGGTTTCAGCTTTTTCAGCATCAAGAGCAAAATGGAAGCTGGTGTCCAGCTGGACATCAGATATCTCCACTGCCCTGGCCAGAAAGGGTGTGGGCATGTAAATTCTGGGGGATTGTAACGCAGCCCTCCTTCCTTTCCCGTCCTTGCTTGGGTCCTACAGCTTTCTGCTTCTGGGCTCTCCTAACAATTCCCTGCCCACCTCCAAATTTTCACCTTGTGAGTCATGAGGCAGTATGGTGCTTTCCTTGTCCTCTTCTAGAGTTATTGGTCCTTCCCTGGCAGAGCAGGTGGGACAGCACCTGGGTTTCCTATGGACTTGCATTTTCCCTGGACCTCTGGCACTCGCCTATGGATTGCCTCTTATCTATGGATTCGCTGGTGTCTGATGAGCAGTGTACTCGCCAGCACCGCACATCTTTTCTCTGGGCTTACTAAAGCCTTCCAGTTTCACAGACCTCTAGGAACTTTGGATTTTGAGGCCATGCTGTTATCAGTCAATGGCTTGAAAAGCTGTTGGATGCAGGCAGGCAAGCACGTGCTCAGATAATGTCATCATAGGAGCTTTGTTTTCTCTGAAAATCAGGCTTAAAATGCCCTGCTTTCTGCTTGCAGGCTGTTCAGTCACCTTCCCCATCTTCCCTAGTTTCACGTGCACAGATAAGAACGCAGCAGAAAACAGCAGCCAATTAATAACACATTTGTTTCTTTCTTTCTCCTTCTCTGATGGGGGTGGGGAAGGAGGCGGGGGAAAAACGGATGCTAGATAAAATGTGATTAATCTATAATTGGACCAGAGAAGACATCTAAGGCAAAAATAAAAACGAACGTAGGTGTAACTCCTAGCTTAGGGCTCCAAAATATTAGCAGCCCAGCCCATCCAGATGACATACTCCAAAAGATCTCTGGTCCCCACAGGAGATGGAAAACTACCACCCTTGGTGGGTTGCCAAATGAGGCACCTCCTTTTGCAATCTAATATGGTGCAAATGCCTCGTGTCGTCTTGGGGAAGCGTTTCTGGGCAGAGGGGAGCACGGGGCATGGGGAAGAGGTCCCTCCTGGGGTGAAGGGGCTGGTCCCTGCTGCTCCTGCTGTGCTGGAGGGACTGGCAGTGCTTATCACCTGGGCTGCCTTGGAGACATGGCTCTGGTCCTCCGTGCGGTCCACCGACTTAGACGGGGCCACGCTTGTACTTGTAAACTGCTGGAATTTGGCTGAGGTTTGCTGGGCGAGGGCCATGGCTCTCCTGTCCTAGACTTGCTCTCAGGGTGGCTTTGGTGGGACAAGGTGTTACGCTAGCGAGAGCTGTGCCCAGCTGTCCGACTGACAGACCTATTTGGGGAGGGCTGGTTGGGGAGCCGCCGAACCCTTCTCCCTTCCCCTAACCAGCATCTGAGGGGGACAGGCAGGGGAGGGTCTCTGTCTCGCTGCACCGTGTTCCTTTCTCCAGGTGGTACCTGGTGGCGTGACGAAGGCGGCGGGTGAGGATTCGGTGGGTCTCGGCAGGAGCTCTGGGGTAGGGGCTGTGTCCCAGCACGGAGAGTGTGACACTGCCAGTGGCAAGCACAGCAGGGCTCCTCGATTGCTTCTTCTCCAGCTGGGCTCCTTGAGGGTTGTCATCTCTTTATCTTCTGGGCCAGATCCTCATCTTCTACAAGTCTGCAGAGCTCTGTGGTGAGCAGTGGGTTGCCACCAGCTGGCAGCCTGTGCCATGAACCAACAGATCTCTGCCCACCGGTACCAGCTGAGGAACTGCAACTTGGTATTTCTCCCTGGAAACCCTGCTGTGGTCCTTTCCCCTTCCAAACGGTGGTGCAAAGCTAGACAGAAATCATCATCTGCCCTGGCAATGTCAGACCTCAGTTTTTGTCTGAAGGAAGTGGCTTCTTGCACCTCGGGCATCTTTTCTGTAAAAACCCTGTCCTGCATAGACAAAAGGTGCTGCAGCCACGACCGCTCCCCTGGTGCTCCAGCGATGAAAGACTTAGCTGTCTCTAATCAGCACTCGTGTGCTGTTTATCTCTTCCATTTCTTCCAATACCAATTTCTACCCTAGAAAACTCTTCAGCCACACATTGATTTATAGAGTGGTCTCTGCTTCATTTTGAAACAAAGCCATTAATGCTCTTAACTCGCCGCTTTCTCCCAAATCTCCCACGCCGCTGGCATTCCCGCAGCTGGGCAGGGGATTGTTAAGTTCTATAGTCTTAAGGCCTGGCTGACTTAAATGCAGTGCTCCATGAAGGCTGTTGCCTTTTCCCCAGCTGAGGGACTGGCCCGTGGCATCCAAGCTGGCTAATTCTTCTCCTTTCTCGTCAGCGGTAGGCAGGAGCTGGGGAGTGTCGCGCGGGGAGCTGGAGAGGGGGCGGATGTTGGCTCAGCTGCGGCCCCCCGGGGCAGGAGTGCTCTGGAGGGGGTGTTGGCAGGTGCGGCGCAGGGGGCAGGCAGGGTGGGCTGTGCCTTCCTGCATCCCCTGGGGTGAAATAAATGGTGGGGGAGGATCTGGAGGGTCCCTCCTCACCTCGCCTTGTGCTTGCAGCATCTGCGATGAGAGGTTTGATTTCTGTTTGTTTGCAGCATCCCTTGGTGGAGTCGCGTGCGGGAGGCAAGATTGGTTTTGTTGTTTGCTCTGCGGAGGGCAGGGAGAACAATAAGCCCTCTCGGAGCTGTGAAGCCAGGCTGGTGAGAGCTGGGCGGGCTGCTCAGGTGGATCAGTACGATGAGGCACTAGGGGCTAGGGGTCAGCTCCCCGTCATCCCTCTCTTCCTGACACCCTCCTCTTCCTGCCACCCACCGGGTGCTCTGCAGGGGTGCAGAAAGCCCTCTCGGCTGGGGTATTTGTTAGCGAGGTCCGCGTGGAGTGCGATGGCACAGCCAACAGCTCCGGAGCTGGGAGCAGCAAGCAGGACACCAAGCTGTCCTGCTCATGTGGGAGCCGGGGGAGGAGAGCAAGGCTCTGCCTCGCTGGTGGCAGTTTTTGACTCTGACTGTGCCTGCGCACACGCTCCGCTCCCATTCCTGGTGCGGGCCAGCCTCCTCCCCGTTCCCCGGTGCAGAGGCGAGGGGCTGAGAGCGGAGCAGTGCGGGGTAAGCTGGGGCCTCCCTGGCAGGGTCCGGGCAGTGCTCTCTGTCCGTGCTGCTCTCCTAGCCCTGCTAGGGAGAAGGAAGCCCTCTTGATGCGGCACAGGCTTGGGCAGCCTGTTTAGCCCCTTTTGCTATCACCAGCTCTTTGGTCTGGCAGGTTTGGGTTTCTTGCTGGCCCCAGCAGCTTTCTGGATCAAGCCTAGGAGCATGTCCTAATCTCAGAGCTGTATCTTGCTTCAGCCTGTCTTGAGCAAGCATCCCTCATGGATGGGGAGAGTCATGGTAGCTCGCCGGGATGATGGGAGCCAGCCTTTTTGCTGGCATCCATGCACCTTTGCAGATGTGTCAATGGCACCAACCAGCTGTGGGTCCTGTCTCTGCTGGATTTGGAAACATCCGAGAAGGCTGAGAGGGCTGGACATTTCCTTTTGGCGAGCATGGATAGAGTGATGCTGGACCAACCCGTTGCACCAGGCCGAGGGAGCAGCGCTAAATGCTTATTTATGGATGCACAAAAGCAACAGTGACGCATGAGAAATTAAATATTGGAAAAATGCTTTCTTGTGCCTGGCAGTCCCATAAATACAGGGTTTGCAGAACTGGTCCAGGCATGGGGTTAGGCAAAGAAAATGCTGGTGCAGGTGGCTTTTCAAGTCTGCATAGGAAATCGGTTAGCGGATTCATCCTACGATGCTCTCAGTCCTAGGCATTGTCTTTCACCTGGCTGCTGGATGCCCTCTCTTTATAGCACGCTGTTATGGCTTTGCCTCATCAGGTCCAGCTCCCTCAGCCCTCCCTCTCCAGGTAGCGTCCCCTCTGCCATGAAGAGAGAGACAGCCACCTGCAGCATTGCGAGGACCGGTTCTCTGCATCCCTTCTGGTGGCCATCTCTGCCTTCATGGGATGCGAACGGTGCCGCATGTTACGGAGCATCTGATCTGTGCCAGGGGGGTGTTAGGAAATACTCCCCACCTGTAGATGCCTCGATGAGTTTGGGCAGACTGAGTATTGCCTTGGCTGTGCTGAGGCAGCAAGAGAGCCTGGAGGGTGCGTGTGCCTTGCTGCCCTGCAAAGGGGACCATTCTGCTAGGGACAGCCAAGTGGCGTGGGGAAGTGGTGTTTCATGACCTCTCTGCTCTCCTCCAGCCCTGTGCCTGCGTGTTGGGGCAGCTGAGGAGGGGACACCCCAGGAGAGGCTTTACCGGGCTGCGCAGGGCTGTGGTGCTCTTTGACACAGAGCGCTGGCTGTGCCTGAGCAGCAGCCGCGTATCAGAGGTCCTGGTCTCACTCCTCCTGTTTGATACTCATCAGGAAAAGATGCTCCTTCCTTTTATTTGATCATTTTTAATTAACATCCTGTAATTCTGACGAACAGCTTCCTCTGGCCAGTAACCTATTGGCAAAGATGTAGTGAGGGGAAAATAACTTGGGCTTAGAAGTCATGATACCTCCCCTTGCCTGCTCTGCCTCGTTATGCGTGCTGCCCACAGCCTACCTGCAGCCCCACAGTTAAACCTTGCAGTGCGTTGGCGGGGAGAAGGCTGGGGCTGGCCCACACCTTGGGAGACACGTGTGCTGTCCGTACCCTGCTCCCGCTGCCAAATTCACGCTGAGCCCTTCCTTCTCCAGTCCCTGGCGGAGAGAATACTGGGAGGGAGCCTCAGGTTTTCAGTTTCTCAGAGGAGCCAGGTGGCTCTTTGGGCAGCTCTGTGCCTGCTCAGGGGGACAGGGGAGGGGACACTCAACCGCCCTGGGAAGAGAGCTGTGAAAATATAACTTAAAATAAAACACAAACTCTTCAATTTTGTTCCCTTTGTGCGTGGTGGTACTTGGAACACCCTGCTGGCTTTGGCTGCTATTCCCAGCCTATTTCTCTTTTGACACAAGCCAATATAAGACTTGGATGCCGCAAAATGAATTCATAGCGCAGGCTTCGTGGCAGGGCTGATCTCTGTTAGTAGAATGGGCAGGTGTTGCAGACCTGTCTTTTTTTGTCTGCCCGCGGATGCATTTTGCAGCCCTTGGTCTTTTCTGACCTCCCCACGCTCTCTTCCTTTTGCACCCATGCTTTTCCCAGCTCTCTCCCGCATGTGCGGTTTGAAATGTCAGGAGCTGACTTGCAGGAGCAGGGAAAGCAATCCGCTCCAGCAGTAATCCATCTCACTACGGCCTCGGGCTACATGTCCACCCATGTCAGCTCCCCACCTAGCAAATGCTGACGGGCAGCGGGGCTGACATTAAGCCTTACTGGTGCTCCTTGCAGGCCCACAGGGGCTGCTGGGCTGCCGTGACCTCTCTTCTCTGTGTCGAGAAGTGGAACAGGCGTGTGTGGGGAAGGGGTGCTCCATGGAGGCACGTGTGTTTGGGGCACGGGCTGCCCCAGGGCCACGGCGACTCAGCGGAGATCCTCTCCTGCTTGGTTGTGCTGTCACTATTCCCCCCACAAGCCCCGTTGTGCTGAGGAACGACTCCTTTGCCGAGGCCGCGTGCGGAGAAGCATGGTGGGGAGCAGGGAGAGGTTTGCATCCCCCGCCCAAACACCTCGCACCCTGCCGTGTGGCACTGGGGTGGCCTGTCCCCGAGGCAGACGGGCAGAGCCCAGCCGGCTGCTGGCTCCGGCAGCGTGAGCGGTGGTTTGTTTTTTGCAGTCGGTGGGTGGCTGAGCCGAGGCTGGCGTTGCTGAGCGAGGAGGGACTGGGAGCATCGGAGCATGGCGGGAAGTCTTGTCACACATCACGGAACAGAAAAAAAAAATCACTCTCTCTGCACAAGGTGAAATTTTTGTACCAGGTTTTTCAGCAGCTGCTCCCTTTTAATTACATAGTGCCTACTTCTTCTCTAAGACTTTGTTGCAGCACAGACTGAAACGCTGACCTACCGCACTGCCGCTTGCACCCACTACCTCCTCGGGCATGGGCGTGACCCAGGTGCTCTTCTGTTTGCCCCAGGATCCTGGGCAATTCATGCCTCCAGGGTGAAGCTGGCTGTCCCCTAGCTGGCCCAGGGGGTCCTGCACTGAAGTCACTGTGGTTAGGTCTTTGGCTTCCCCTTCCTTTTTTCTTGCTCATATTTGCACCCTGTGGCAGTGAGGCAACAGCTCGGGAGCGAGGACTGGGGTCTGCTTGTGGAGCTTCATGCCCATGCCCTCGCCCCACGGCCCAGCCTGGCTTTCTTGCCTGCTGCCGCAGTGGGAGCAATGGCTTCCCTGCCTGCGGTCCGCATCCTGAGCACCACAGCAAAGTGTGCTTCAGCCGAACCAGCTCAGACTGCTTCAGGGTTGCTCTGGAGAGGAGAGATGCTAAACATAGCTCCTCAAAAGCTGAGCAGTAGATAAGGTAGCAGCAGTTATTAGACACCACTTTTGATCTCTTGAGAGCATTTTCTTCTCCATTTACAGTGAGGTTTGAGCTTTCTCTTGGGGATCAATTTATGCACTTTCATGTTACGTGGCTTAAAGTGTTAGAGGAGGAGTAGATGGGAGAACAGCTAAGGTGTTCCTGTTTTTCCCTGTATCAGGTCCTTACTAAGGTTGCAGATCGCCAAGCTTGTCTCACTCTCCCCGCATTTCTGCCTCACGTCTCCCAAGACTATCCTTCTGGCATTGTGACAAAGAAACAGCATTTGTCTTGCTTTGTCTTTTCTTCCCTTTGGCTGTGTCATGCTGAAGTTGGTGCGTGATACCTTTCAGAGAGAGCTAATGCATCACTACCAGCTCCTGAGTTAGCCCACTGCAAGTACTGCCTGGCGCTGTGCTGTGGCAGAGGCTTTCTTGCCATAGCGAACATTGGTTTTATAGGAACGTGCTCCGAGGTCCCAGTGACACGAGGAGTCTCGTTGTGTGGTGGGAGGCAGCGTGCAGCCGAGGGGAGGCCGGGCTTAGCGCAGACCCTGTGGCTTAGGGACGCGCTCGCTGTGTTTAATACTTCGCATGAAGCGCAGAGGGAGAGCAAAGGACAGCGGGAGGCGTGAAGCTGGCTGAGACCCCCAGGGTATGAGCAAGCTCCTTGCAAAGAGCGTGAGTAGACCTTGCAGAGTGCCCAGCAGCCTGGGGCCTGGGAAAGGTTGGCAAAGGGCGGTGTGCTGGCTTTGCCGACCGTGCAGCTGAGCGCTGGCTTTGGACTGCCTGGGGAGGAGCCGTCTTTCCCTCCAGGCTTCCCGAGGCTGCTGCAGCCCTCCTTCCCTTGCTCAGCTCTCTAATCTCCCTGATTTGTAAACACTCTGTTTTGCAGAGCGTGGTCTCTGCAGGCAGGTGGGAGCAGGTTAAAACAATCCAAGTATTTTTTTTTCTTGCCCTTGCCTCCCTCCCTCGCGTGGGCTATGTATGGGCTGCCATCCCATCTGGGTGCACTCTTTGTGTGCACTGAGCTTTTGGGTGTTTTGCTGCGGCGTGGCTCCTCGGGGCAGATTCCTGCTCTTGGCCGCTTGCTCTGTGGTGAGGCTGGGGGGATCTGCGTGCGCTGGGGTGTGCAGGCAGGGCAGCGGGAGCCTGCTGCTGAGGCTGGCTTCTCGCTCGCATCCCTTGTGGAGCGTGTTTCCAAACTGCTCCTCTCTCTGATGGAGGCTGATGAATTCTTCCAGTGCTTAGGAGCCGTGACAGCCTGCTCAGAGCCGCTCTCACAGGGGGCTCGTGACAGATTAACGAGAGAGTCTTTTAAGATGATGTTTGATTTGCAAGAGTGACTTTGATGTTTTAGACCCAAGAACGTGATGCTTTCAACTCCTCCCTGCTCCACCCTGCCCTGCCCGCCCCCGGCACCGCCTTCGCCTTGCTCACTACCATCTCTCTGCCTCCAGCACATGATTTTGCTTTTAGATCTTCCAACTGATCAACTTTTTTTCCTTGCTGCCCACCCCTCCTGAACCTCAATTATAGACTGTATAGTCAGCTCTCCTCCCGCTCCTCCTTTGTCTGCCTTGGCCCGTGCTGCCCGCGTCGCCGGTGTCAGCCCTGCGAGGTGCCGGGCTGCCCTTTCCCGGGTGGGGACTGCTCTGCTGCTGCTGCTCGCCGGTTAGATTTCAGTTATGGTGGCTTTTAGAAGTGAAGAGTTTTTTCAGGCAGCTGGGCTGTAAAAGGTTGCGGCTGGTGACGACCACATTTCTGGGCTTCCCCTCGCTGTCTTCCCATGTGACACAGGAGCACGGAGTGTGTTTGGGGCTGCTGAACTACCACACTGTGGTCTCGGGAGGAGATACCTGGTTTCCCAGAGATCTCTGTCATGTGTAGAGCTGTGCAAGCAAGGTCCTTGGAGAGATGAGTGTCACAGAGGCTCCCAAACTGGTTGGTGGATGCCTACCATTCTCTCAGCTTCTTAAGGACCTTCCATCCTTAGAATGTGTTGGCTTCAAAACTTTAAGTGGTTTGGGGACTTGGTCTGGAGAGTTTCTTGTAGCCTTGGGGACCACAGATTTGCAGCTGCAGCGGAGCTCAGCTCCGTGGCTAAACTGTGGAAATAAAGATGTGCACAATGCTGATGAGTGGGGGGGGGTGCTGCCTTCCGCATCCCCTGTGGTGCCTGTAGGGCTGTATGCAGGGGTGCTGGCAGTGCCTTTAGCCAGCATTTGCCCCTGGCCTGCTGCTGCTCAGTGAGGCTGCCTGCAGCTTTCCAGGTCCATGTCAGTGGCATTGCACAAAGTCACTGTCCCATGTTGTAAGGACAGGGCACAAAGTGGGTGAAGATGGGCAAAACTGCAGCTCGAGGACTCGTGCCCCTAATGCTGCTCTGGCTGTGCCAGGGGTTGGGGCTCTAAGCAAAAGCGCCTGAGTTAAGCAGCGTGGTGTTAAGGACACATGATCTGATGGCTCTGTGTTTCTTTCCTGGGAGAGCCCGTGCTGGTCTCGGCGTGGCTGGGGAGGTGCCGAGCAGCGTTTAGCCAGGGCTGTGGGGTGGACGCCCCGGCTCTGCCGCCGGTGCCTGCGTGTGGCTCTCCCAGCCCCGCAGCGGAGGCCTGTGAGCAGGGCAGGCGGCTCCTTCTCCCTCTCCGAGCAAGCCCTGGCTGATGCAATTAATGTCGATGGCAGGGAGGGTGGGCCCGGGAAGAGGAGGAAACGTGCAGAGGCGAGAGTCTCGGCTGGAGCGCCAGCCTAACCGGTCTCCATGGCAACGGGCACCTCGCGCTCATGCAGAATTAATGCCGGCCTTCGCTGTCCTGACACACGCGCACGGCTCCGTCCCCGGGGCCTTGCGTTTCCCTCTGCCCTTTCGGCACAAGGAAGCCCCAAAAGCAGCTCTGCCCTGCTCTTTGCTTGCTTCCCCCACCTTTCGCACCAGCGGCGTCCTTACGTGTTGGATGGCAGCAGGGCAGGCTTGCTCAGGTTGTCGTGGTGGGGCCTTGCCCCTTCTCCAGAAGGAAGGCTCGACCTCGGCCCGTGGGGTTTATTGTGCACGTGCCCTCGCCCTTTGCTATTACACTTGTGCTTCTCGTCTTCTGGCTGAGGAACAGTGGAGCCCGCGGGGCTCCAAGGGCGCTGTCCAGCATTTTTCATGGCTTCTGGCTACTCTCTAGCATAGATATTTAAGAGTGACTGCTCTGAGGCAGGATTTGGGAAGGACAGATCACAGAGTGGCCCACTAGTGACCTCCCCATCCTTGGGGAGCAAGTGGGGAATGGTGGTAGGTGGGACGCAGAGGTGCACGTCAGCTCAGTGCCCGTCAGTGCATGTTAGGGATTGAAAAGACGTATTTGAGCGTCACAGCTTTTTCGCTCTGCTCCCCAGCCTAGCCAGTTTGGGGCTGCTCTCCACTTTGTATTCCCCAGTCCAGTCTGCTTTAAATGGCTTTAACAGGGGAGCACCCACCGCTTTCCAGAGAGCGAGAGTTTTTAATCCATTAGCATTAGGTTAAAAGGCAGCCACCTTGCACGTTTAGCACGGACATCTTCATTCTTCGATTCCAGGTTCTTCCTATGAACAAGAATACCTAGTGCCAGCGTTTTTAGCTGGTCCTCGGAGGTGCAGGTTGCCCTAACCTTCCTGGCTGTGCTGCGGGGAAGTGACTTTCTCTCTGCATCTCCTGCCTGCAGCCCTTGCTGTAGGGGTTCATGGCTGTGGCTGTCCGGAGCATGGCAGTGTGGCTGTCGTGCGTTGTTAGCCTTTCCTCGCTCCTGCCCCTTTCCTGTCACTGGACACGCTTTAAGCCATGAAAGCAGGTACATCCCACCCTCCTATCTCCCACTCACAAACTGTAATTAAGTTTCCG
Source organism: Fulmarus glacialis (assembly GCF_000690835.1). Lineage (NCBI taxonomy): Eukaryota > Metazoa > Chordata > Aves > Procellariiformes > Procellariidae > Fulmarus > Fulmarus glacialis. The sequence goes on along the minus strand of NW_009234551.1, from coordinate 5,614 downwards.
GCTGTGCTTTTCTGATCGTTTTTCTCTGCCCGTTCAGAGAAGGGATGGACTCCCCTGGGATTTGGAGCGGGTCCAGGCTGGCAAACACATGTTCTGCCTTCAGCAGGCTAGGGAGGGGGAAGCTGCCAGGAATCGCCTGCGCGTTTTCCCGGCGTCCTCCTTCTCTCTGGGTGTTCAGGGCCCTCCTCCTCCTCCTCCTCCCTTGGCATTTTGCTGAGGAAGAAGCTTTGGTCCTGGGGGGGAGGAACCGTGCGCCCACCAGAGCCCCTCTCGGGTGCTCTCGGTGGTCCAGCTGCCTGGCCGGGCGCTGGAGGGAAACGCGGGGCAGGCAGGCAGGCAGACAGGCATGTGCTGCAGAGGGCCTGGCAGGGTGCAATAAGCAATCAGCAAGCTGCTCCAGTAGCATTTTTGTCTTTTCTGTACAGTGGAAAAGAGCAATTTTGACATTACATTTATGATTATTGTTATTAAGCTGGAGAAACATTTTAATGTGAATGCTTGGGGCTTATTAGATAGAGCTCTTCACATCAAGATCTCAAAGCACTTGACGAAGCCAGCTTGTTATTAATCCCTACTACTTATATTGAGCTGTTTATCTACTGACATTGGGGGTTTGGTGATTATTATTATCCGCATTTTTTGTAAACGGGAGAACCAAGGCACAGAACTGGATGGGGAGTTGAAGCTGGAAGCTGTGAAGCTGGAAGCTGAAGCTGCTCTCCACCGTCCCTGCCTGCAGCTGGCTGCCATCTCCCTGCTGCCTGTCCTCACTGCTCTGGACCAGGAGGCTTGGAAGAAGGCTGGGGTGGATTGAGAAGTTCACCCAAGAGCTCTACCTGGAGCACTTGGTGCAAATTGCAGCATGGACAGAACTGGCAGCTGGGAGAGAGGTGGAGGTCCAGGCTGGGCAGGGCAGCGCGCAACTTGAAGCCTTGGCTGCTGTGTTTTTTAGGATGCAGGGGACTGAAGGAGGGCACAGAGCAAGCCTGTGTGTTGGACGGTGGAGAGAGGGGGTTGCTGAGGCACAGGCCCTTTGCATACACGTATTGTCACGAGCTCTCACTTGGCAGAATAGTCTTGCCAGCTCCAGCCCGGGTGTGCTCCAGAATGGGCCAGTATACGTGTGTGTGCTGTGCAGCATCTTCCTTTTGCCCGGTCTCCTGGGCCCAGCTCAAGCAGGGCCTTTACTTCAACAGCACTCTTCCCCCGAGCTGCCTGCAGCCTCACACCAGCTCCCGCATCTCCCTGCAAAGCGGAGCTGCGTGCGAGGAGCCTCAGCGGCTCCTAGCTGTCCTCGCGGTGGCTCTGGCCCTCCCTGTTGGCCACAGTGGAGCCGTCCTGTTCTCAGCTGTCCTTCCAGCCGTTCTGGGCATCTGCAGGCACTGTTGGACGTGAGGAGGTGGAGCTGGTGCCATCTGCCCTGGCAGCTATTCGTGGAGTACCAGCCACCTGTGCCCGCGCAGCCTGCTCGGGGAAATGCTGAGCTGAACTTTGGCAGGGGCTTCCATGGTAATGAAGCATCCCGCTCCCTCCCTGGTGCTAATTAGGGGCTGCATGAGGAAGTGTCATCGATGGGGTGGGAGGCTTGGATCAGAACCGGTGTCATTACACTTGGTGCAATGGGTGGTCGTTTTTCTTTCTGCAGGAGTGGCTCGGTTCTGATGAACGCCAGCAGCTCTGGGCCCAGACTGCAGTAAGAATTGCTCTGCAACCTTGGCTCTCCTTCTTCCCACCTCAGTTTCAGCTGCCAGCGTAGAGAGGCTCCCAGAGGCTCCTCTCAGCTTGTCATCTCCTTCCTTTCCCCTTTTCTTCTCTGTGGTTCGTTGATGCAGGCATCCCACCCTGGCCTCCCGTGCGTCGGTCCAGAGGATCACTGGCAGGCTGGGGAAGGCGTTTCCATAAGTGGCTTCTGTCACTTGGTCGCTGTGCCCGGCTGGTGGCCCTGCTCCTCTGCCTTTTGGGAGGAGCCATCCCCTCTCACCCCAGTGTTTGCTGTGAACACCCCACGCTGCGAGCCCCCAGGCCAGGGGAGGTCTGCCCTGCAGGCGGTTGTGCAATAAAAGGACACTGTAGCGCACCCGAATTCGCTCCCCCATCTGCTCGTCTCTGGGGCGCAGGAGGCGGCAGGCAGAGGCCAGCCACGGCTCCAGCAGTTGCGGGGTGGGAGCTGCCCGACACGCTCCCCTTGCCTGTTGGAGAATGCAGCCGCATGGCCTGTTCTCCAGGCTGCGGCAGTGCCCTGACCTTCCTCTGCTCTGGGCTGTCCAGAGGAGAGGCTAGAGCGCTTCGGTGTGCCCCTCACCTACCCCAATTAGCCAGAGGACGGGAAACTCTCGTTAGCGTTCCTTTGTGCTTTTTACCCTGAACCAGGCAGTCACTGCAGGACGCAAGGTAGAGCCTCAGAGCATAGCGTATCTGAGCTGAGGCGAGGCTCTGAACCCAGTCAGGTCTTTCCCCTAGCCTTGATCTCTTCTAAAAGCCTTTCTTGCTTTTGCAGGCTCAGCCTGGGGCTGCTGAGGGAAAGGAGTCTGCTCTGTCCGCCCATGGAGTCGTGCTGACTCAGTTGTGGCGGGAAGCATGGTACCATGAATTATTTGTAGCAATACCTTTTGCTTTTCCCCTCCTCTCCAGCAAGTGCACTTTTTTGTTATTATTATTGTTGTTGTTGTTGTTATTTATTATCCTGTTTCTGCTCCAGTGCTGCTAAGAGACATGGAGAGGCTTGGCTGGTATTCAGCATGATTACAATAAGCCCAAGCCCTCCTTTTTGTTCTGTACAGCTTGCTCAAGTGTTGTATAGATACCTCACTTTAGCTGTTTCTCTCCCTCATCTTCGGTGGCTCAGGAGGTTTGGGAAAGGTCAGCTCCTAACTGTAGCTTTTTTCTGCTCCAGACAAGTGCTGCTCTCATTGTTTGCCAAATGCCTTGCTGCGCCTCGTCTCTGCAGCACTAGGATGATTTAACCAGAGCCGTGCTTCGCTTTAGATCCAGTCTGCTCTCTGATCTTGCTGAACAGCCTTGCCGTGTGCTTTGTAGACACTTTTGAAACACAGCCTTGAACAAGTGCTGAGAGATCTCACCTCCCCTCTGCGACCGGGGAACAGGCACAATAGGCTGCAGCCTCCAACATCCCAAGCAGGGACTCCATCTATTGCAAGCTCACGTTGACTCTGGTTCACCACTGCCTTCCAGTGTCCGCCCTGCAGAGGTGTCCGTCATAGCTGGCTCAAAAGCCTCCAGCTGCAGTGTTGCTGTGGATAAGGCAAGCTTTGGGCTTGGTCTCAAAAAAGCCCTGCCCTGCATGTCTGTCGGGTGATGGAGAAGGCACACTGGTAGGAAAACGTGTGGTCGCTATCCTGGTAATGTTGTAGAGATGTCACTAGAGGGGCAGCAGGCAGGCAGAGCCCTGGTCTGTCTGCGCACCCCTGGTCTCTGGTGCCCAGTCGGGTGGGCAGGTAGATGATTTCTTTGCCATGCTGGCGAGCACCATCTCCGCACTCCCGTCTGCCCCGTCTCGTCTCATGCTCGGGAGCGTGAAGGCAAGGCTGGTCTCTTTGTTGTATCTTGGCCTGACACCCAGCGCCCTGGGCGCCTGATACAGCAGCAGCACTGAGAATGGAGAGCAGTCTGCAGCCCCTCGCTTGTGGGGTGCTTTTGATAGCACGGTCTTTACCCGCACCGTTGGGAATTAAATTTAAGAGGTCCTTGCACTTCTGCACGCTCTATCTGCTGCCTGGAGTTTATTCGGGCCATCACGTACAAGCGTTAGGACAAGAGGCTTTGTGCCTTGCTGCCTTCTGCCCACAGCGAGCAAAGCGGTTCTGTCTGTAGTGGCTCTGCACGGGGAATGGGATGCGAAGGCTTCGTCAGTGCTGAGTACCCTGGAACTAGGCTGATAACCTCTTCTTTTTGCTTCTAATTTCCCAACTTTTATTCCTTCCATGTCAGTGATGGTTACGCTTCTTGCATCCTCCCAGGAAAAACTAAAGAGAGAGAAAGAGAGAGAGAGGTATTGGGCAAGAAAGAAGCTGCCTCTGAATTTCATCCTTTGCAGAGCTTGTTGTGTTGAGTCATCTTAGCAGGCATAATAAACCTGTTCCATCTCCTGAGTCTGGCAGGGGAATTAAGGCATTTTGTTTTGTTCTTGTTGGTGTTCTGAGCTTGCATCATCCAACTGCATCACAGCATTGGATGGGTGAGTTTTCAAAATCATCTGCTGTGAACAAATAGGCTTCTTCACCAGTAGCACCAGCGATGATTAGAAGTGAAAGAAACTTAAACAACCAATTTGCTTGTCACAATTTGTTTCTAGTTGGAAGCATTTTTCTTTGTCGCTTTGTCTGCTTCTCGGCCTGATCACGGAAACTCGGTGAAGCTGAGGTCCTCATCTGCGGGAAGGACTGCAGCAGGGTGTTTGGGGGTTGCACCCTGCCGTACCCCCGCTCTCCATCCTGCCCGGGCGTCCGCGGGGCAGCCGGGCCATCCCCTTGAGTCGGGATGAGCTCCAAGGCACCGCGCTGTGCGAGCTTCTCTCCCGGGGACGGAGCTTGTTGGCAGGGAGTGGGAAGGTGTCTGTCAAAACACCGGTGCTGTTTGTGCATCAGTTGATGCGGAATGGGAGGTAAATAAATACCCGTTGTATCATCTCTTTTGTTCACATATTGGCCTATTATGTCCCTAATGTGTTTATGAAATATGATTCTGGGGGGCAAGGATAGACTGAAACTTCAGTTCTGATAAAATATCAGTTTTCTTTATGTGGCTTGACCCAACTAACTTTATAATACTTTGTGGCCTTTTTGTCATTTACCATTGTTTTTATCACTTCAGATTAAGAGATTCTTAAATATATGTGGGCAAAACAATTACGGGGAGGATCACTTAAAAGGTGACAAGACCCAGTTTGGCTCCAAATCTGAATGAACAATTTAAAAAGTTTCTTTGAAGAAGAGTCAAAACCATCAGCAATTTTTTAACTTCTTCAGAAGTCCTGTGTCCAGCGCTGAAAGCTTTTTCCTGCCAGCTTCGCAGGCGGGCTGCGGCGGAGTGCTGCGAGGCCTGGGAGGAGAAGCGGACGGCAGGGGACCGAAGGCAAAAGTGCTGTTGGTGCATGAGCCGTGTGGGAAGGAAATGCACCCAAAAATAGCAACAAGTGTCTTAGGACAGGGTTTTTGAAGTTCTCGGTGCTGCCCTGAATTGGGTCCCACTGAAAACTTCCTCAGTTTGGGTGGGCGGGCTGCGGCGGAGTGCTGCGAGGCCTGGGAGGAGAAGCGGACGGCAGGGGACCGAAGGCAAAAGTGCTGTTGGTGCATGAGCCGTGTGGGAAGGAAATGCACCCAAAAATAGCAACAAGTGTCTTAGGACAGGGTTTTTGAAGTTCTCGGTGCTGCCCTGAATTGGGTCCCACTGAAAACTTCCTCAGTTTGGGTGTGACCCGACCTGGGTTGGGCGTTCACTTCGGAAGCCCTCACCTTGGATGTGTGAGGCTCCTTTCCCATACTCTGAGGCAAAAGACAAAAACAGCAGAGCTCTATTCTCAAGAAAGGAAAGAGCTGTCCCTGACACCTATTTTGAAACCCTGGACATGCTTCCCACCTTGGTTTCCCTATCTGCA
>NW_009234550.1:1004-3907 GCF_000690835.1 Fulmarus glacialis | reverse complement strand
AGCTCCAGGCAGTAAGAGGCTGACAATAAAAATAATTTGTCGGAGGGCTGTTGATAAAACCCTGCTTATTGCGAGCTGTAAATTCGGCGCAGACACTTCCACCTTTATTTCTCACCCAGGGAACAATATCCCCCTGCACCAAACTGGGAGGAGAGGGAAGGATATACTGCAATCATTCTGCTCCACCAGTCTTACCAAGGAGCTCGTAAAAATTAAGGAATGGTTTTTATTCAGCGAGATAAGGGCTCTATGGTTGCCAAAAACGAGGCACAAATTTGCTCCAGCTTGAGGAAACGATTGCAGCATAGCGAGGTTTCCTTTTCTGTGTCCAGTTTACCAAATTCTTGTAAACTGCAATTAAAGAAGCGGCAGCAGTTCCAGATGTCTTGTTAAGCTTTCCCTTAAGCTTAATTTTGTCCGAGGAAGGATAATTTGATGTGAGCAACACGCTGGTGGCATGCAGGTCCCGCACGGGCCCCGGCAGCGGCTCCCACGCCTCCTGCACAGCTGCCGGAGGGGCAGAAATGGGGGAAAACCAGCAAGTTCAGGTGGTTTTTGGTCTTGCTCATGGGATGCAGCAGTTTGGGGTGCAGCAGTTCAGGTGCAGCCATTTGGGACGCAGCAGTCTGGGATGCAGCCGTTTGAGTGCAGCAGTTTGGGATGCAGCGGTTTGGGATGCAGCAGTTTGAGTGCAGCGGTTTGGGATGCAGCAGTTTGAGTGCAGCGGTTTGGGATGCAGCAGTTTGAGTGCAGCGGTTTGGGATGCAGCAGTTTGGGTGCAGCAGTTGGCTGCAGCAGTTTGGGAGCAGGGGGTGCAGGAGCACCTCATGTGTCCGTGCAGGTGCAGGCAGGACGGCGGGGGGGCTCCTCTTGCCCAGCTCAGCCGGGCTGGTCAGCAAGGAGATGGCCTTAAGGGAGAGGCCTCATTAGCCCCGTCACCATTCCTGGGGACAAACATCTTTTGGCGGGAGGCTGCAGGGAGCAGGGGGAGCGCCTTCCGAGGCAGGGCAGGGCAGGGACCTTCCCTGCAAAGGCTCTGAGATGCTTCGGCTTTGCTCGGAATGGGAGCCGACCCAAGCCCTGAACTGCTGAAATCGCTCGAGGAGCGCAGCTTCCCTTCCCTGCCAAGGTCTGCGCGGCCCGGGCGGGCTGGTGCCCGAGGGGCGGGTGAGCTGGCGCAGGGTCTCCCGGCTCAGGGTGTCCCCGCTCAGGGTCTCCCTGCTCAGGGTGTCCCAGCCAGCCATCCCCCTCCCTGGGCCCATGGCCGGGCTGAGCCTTTTGCCCTGCACTTTGCAGTGCTTCCAAGTGACTAATCAATTATTCTTTATTAGGTTTATTTCTTTCATTAGTCATTTCTTCGATGCTTTCAATGTTTCATTAGTCTCCTCTCAAGTTACAGTGGATTTCGAGCACTGTGTGGAAGAGGATAATTCATTTTATTAGGTCATTTATTTTCTGGGTACATTTTTAAAGGTCAATTAATCCATCTAAATGGAGGAGGAAGTATAGAATACCATATAGTGCCTCCTTCCACTGCTGCCAGAGAGAGCCCGGTATCAGTTTCCTTGTCCAGGGAGGGAGGGATGCATCAATACGGGTCAGTGCCACGTATTGGCGTGACATTTGAACTGGGAACTGTGCTTCATAAGCTGCTTTCAGGGGTATATTAACCGGCTCCTTCCTGGGGACGGAAGAGCTCCTGGCCCGAGGGAGAGCAGCCAGCGCCTGCCATTCATTTTCAACCCGGGAGCTGGTCAGCCCACCCCCGTCCCCTCGTGTCAGAGCATCTCCTGCGGAGCAGTTTGATTTGCGCCGACGCAAATGAAATCAGGGCGGGCATGTCCACGCAGTTGTGTTGGATGGGGTTATAGTCTGCCTGAGACTTCACTGTCTTTGCCAATCGGTAACGCTGCCATCGATGAGGATAAATATTGTCGTGCAGGGATTCAAAACGATCGGTTTATAAATATTTTCACCAAAGCCAGCGATTTATTCCGTTCTAGGGCCATGATCATTATGTAAATTTGGAAGCAGCAAGCTGCTCGTCTCGCTCTTGTGAATCATCCCATTAATTTCCAAACGAGCGGAGCTGGCAGGGCCGCGCACGGGGCAGGTTGTGAGCGGCGCCCAGGAGCGTGGAGGGACCCGAGCCCGTCCCCGTGCCAGGCACCGTCACCCCTCGCAGCTTCCCAGCAATAACCGGGGGAAACCACGGTCCAGCACGAGAGCCGTGGAGGGGCTTTGGCAAGGAGGCTCAGCCGAGAAGCCGGCCGGCCCCCCTCAGACACTTCGTTATTCTTCCTTGCGGGGAACCGGAGACCTGCCAGTTCAGCCCAGGGAGCAAAAGCCAGAAAATCCATTGCTGCCGCTGCCTTTCCTAGTTGTATTTACATTTTTATTGATGCCTACAGTGTAAAACACCAATTATTTTAATGGGAAATCCATCGAGCGGTCTAATAAATCTTCCCTTAAAAAAGGGATAGGAAAACACAACAGCTTGACGCCTTCACTGAAACCTAAAAGGTGTATTTTACTCCAACTGGGAGATACCTGGAAATCTTTGAAAAATCAAGCCCTCCTCCTTGCAGGAGCCAGAGAGGAGCCCGTGTCCCGTCTGCGAAGGGGAGGCACGGGCTCCCACGCCTTTCTGGGGGACAACGGCGATGCTGGAGGTGATTTCTCTCACCGCCTCTGGCCTGACCCCGGCGGGAAGATGCCGCTTTGCCAAAACAACCTGCTCTGGTGTCAGCTCAGCAGCTTTGCAAACCGCTGCGCTCTCCATATGGAGTTTCGGCAAGAGTCGGAGACCCAGGGAGATAAAAGCAGCGGAAAACCAGGCGTGTTGCTTTGCAGAGGTGCGGGCGGGTTGGGGAGTTTTGGAATGTCTTTGATGGGAGTGGGAG
>NW_009234550.1:628-990 GCF_000690835.1 Fulmarus glacialis | reverse complement strand
GCTCCAGCGAGCCGCCAGCCAGGAAAAATAACAGTTAAAACACCCCGACGTGACATTATGAGATCGATTCAGAGACCATTTTTTGGTTACACTGGAACAGCTTGGCAGAAGAATACTAATGAGGATGCGTAATTAGTCCCAATTCATATTAATAGCCTGGCACATCAGTCATAGCTCGGCGTTAGCTCTGTGCAGGGAGCCGGTGCAGCGGTGCAGGGTGCGCCCGGCCCTCCCGGGCTGGGGCCCCGCGCTTTGCTCAGCCCTTTGCGGCGCAGTCGGCGGCTCCATCTGCCCCGGGCAGACCCTCCCGCCTGGAAGGAGGGTAGAGGAGCACAGAGGAAGGCCTGGGTTTGCCCAGAAAA
>NW_009234550.1:281-564 GCF_000690835.1 Fulmarus glacialis | reverse complement strand
AGGGTGCGTAAGCAAGCCAATGGCACAGGCGCGCGAGGTCCCCCTGTGCAGATTAGTTTCTGCTTATTCCATCCTTGCTCAATCTCATTAAATGTGTTGAAAAGCTTTGCTGAGGGCTTCTTAAAAAAAACAAAGCAAACCAACAGACTAATATTTGAAGCATGCACAGCTGAGAGGAATGTTTCTGTAATTGCAGAAAAATATATTTTTTTTTCTTCTTCCAGTGCAGGAACGATTTTAAAACTCTCGTGATGCAAGGCAGGTTTCAAACCACTTATTAAAT
>NW_009234550.1:0-229 GCF_000690835.1 Fulmarus glacialis | reverse complement strand
CCTGAGAGGCCGCTAGGCTTGTTACAGCCCGGCGTCTTCCCCGTTTATCAAGAGCCATAAGACTTGCAGCGTGCTAATGCTTATCAAAGCTCGTGGTAAATCTCCTTTCCTTCATCTCCTGTCCCATCCCTAACATTTTCAGTGCCATAAAACGCTCTTTCCACAGGAGCCCCCGTGCTGCGGGGTGGAAGGGGCTCACTCTGCGGCGGGTCAGCCTCTCGCCGCGCTG
>NW_009234549.1:0-4849 GCF_000690835.1 Fulmarus glacialis | reverse complement strand
CAACCTTAATGATTCTGTGATTCTATACTCTTTATGCCAACAGAGACAAACCTATTTCACAAAGCAATTTTCTCATCCTCCCTACCTGACACACCCCGGAGTCCAGGATACACACAGAGATAAATAGCAGTAAGATAAGATAACAGAAAGTAAAATTAACCTAATTAGAGAAACTAGCTTGTTTACAGCAAAAAGCCCTGCAGTATTAGGCAAAAACAAAAAAAAAAAAAGAGAGACCGATGACAGGCACACAGACTTAGGTACGCATCCCACTCTTTGCTGCCCTGTGTGTAAATACAACCTAAGGACCTAAAGCTGGACTTAGAGCTAAAACCTGCCACAAACTTCACTGAGCACTAGATCAAACTTCTAAAATTAAAAGCACTTTTCCATTACATTTCCCTTCTCCCGAGTGAGCTGGATGTTTTATACCCAAGGGCTATAAGGCATTGCTGCCACCGACACCCCTGCCATCGCCCCTGCTAACCCTGGACGTCCCCGCCTTCAGCATCCCACGCAGCACGCGTGCATGGCACGTCCTCAGCACCCACGTCACCTGGCTGGGGGAGCCTCCCAGATTCGGATGCCAACAGCAGGATCCGGCCCCAAACCACCCCGCGACGCTGCCACAAAGAGCCAGGCAAGGCGAGCGGGTGCCTCTCCCCTGCCCTGCGTTTGCATGACCGACGCTCATTCCAAGCAGTTGTAAAATCCCCTCCTGTTATTTTACATCCTCTTTCCACAGATATAAACATCAGCCTGATGTGCCAGGCCAGGGAGTGGGAGGTCGCCATGTACCAATCCCTCTGTTTCCAGCTGTTCTGTCACCTACTAGGTGGCTGTCACCTTCTCCATGATTCAACAGGCAATTTCCATGACGTAGCCCTGCTGCGGTAAAGCGGTTCTACCCATACTAAGGACCCAACATACACCAACTACTTTGGACATACGGCATATTTAAGATTAGGCATCTTCTAAAGCTCTCAGCTGAATCAGGGCCATGAAGAAGACCGAATCAATATCCCCAACGCCCTTTGCAACAGGCAAAAGAACTGCAGGGAAGAAGCACCCCGGCAACATCAACCACCTGCAATGCCCTGTCTTCTCCTGCCTCCATGTTTGAAACGGAGCTGAAACGAGGACACCTTTTAGATGGATAACTTGAACATGCACAGCTGCTTATCATCCCGAAACATCTTGTCTGATGCTCATCATCTCAAAACACCAGCCACGTGGATCAAAAAAAAAAAAAAAAAAAAATCAGTCAGACCCCCTGAACAGGACCGATCAGCCAAGCGATAGAAGCCATCAGTGGGAAACACAAAACACTGGTTTCATGGACTTAATTTAGGGCCCAATTCAGAAGTCCCTCATCGGCCAAAACTCCCAGCACCCGGGGCAATCAGTTCTGCCTTCTACGTTGCGGTGCTTTGCAGCCGTCGGAGCCGTTTTCCAAAAAAATTACAAGATGCAAACCAGAATCCAGGAAACATCTGCCATCTGATTCCAACACTTTTTAGGAAAAATGACATTTTAGGTTTTGGCACTGTTTGGTTCATTTAAACAGCACAGCTGATCAACATTTGGGCTTAGTCCTACACGCGCTTACATCCCTCTCAGAGCTTTACGTCCAGAAGCAGCTTCACTGACTGGCAGGGTTTGCCACAAAAAAAAAAAAAAAACAAGATCCATCCCTTGCAGCCATCTCCCACCACTCCTCGGTACCACAGCAGGAGGAGGAGGACCCTTCCCTTCGCCGAAGGCATGTGAGGGAAGCCAGGAGACCCCTGCCAAGGTTTATCCAGAACCACAAGACATTTTAACTCAGAGTCCTGCAAATCACATTTACGGGGCTAATTCCGCCCCATTTCTCAAAGAAAAAACAAATTGGATTCCCCTTTCATTCCACAAGTGGCTTCTAAGAGATGCCATGGTGAACATGCGAGCTGCTCCAGGACATCCAAGTTTAATGCCCCACCATCACCCATACAACAGTGCATGGTTGAGTCTGGTCTTACACCTGCACCTTGCCCAAAAACACCTTCCGAGAAACAGTTAAATACTATTTTTTCTTGTCCTTTCTTTAAAGGGATATTTTTAATGCATCCAGGAGAGCTTATTGCTTTCCACCCAAAAGTCCCGGCAAGGGACTTATGGCTCCTTAGACTTCAAGGTCTTCTTGGTCTGATCTCCTACACTGCAGGGGCAAGGATAGTGTCACCTCCTGGATTTCAGTGGAGGGAATTCATCTTCCTTGCCAAGCAAATAAACGCAAAACTTTCCAATAACTTATATTCAAACTGGATCTCAGGACTCATTTACCCAAGAAAACAGGGTTCCCTTGCACAAGCCACCCAGTGATGTTAGGAGTATTAATCACGAAAGCAAGAATCATGAGTGAGAGTAAAAATAGCAAAAATTCTGCACGTACCTTTTTTTAAGCCTCACACCTACTCAGAAATGATCTCTCGGTCAGCTGTCAAGAACTGCTTGGTTGGTTTTTTTTTTCCTTTCTTTTCATTACTATTTAATTTTAGAGCAAATGCTTCTGATTCATAAAAATGGACTAACTGTGAACATATTTTCCAAACCAGCCCTCTCAAGAATGCTGTTTAGATCTTGCAAAAGGCCAATCTCAAAATAAACTTTTTCAGGAGTTTTTTAAATGTCAGCAACAGAGTCTTTGCTCATATTTCTGCACTCCCCTGTTTTGCAACCCAAACATTTTTAATCACTGTAGAAGTCATACCTGAGACACAGAAAATAAAGTAAAGAGAAATCTTCTGGCAGAAAACCCATAGATTGGATTGGACCGGTTTCATCGGAGATGACTGTCATGCAGAGATCGACAGCTTCAAATGATGAGATTTAAGTATTGACAAGGTACCATCGGCTACTCTAATCCTAAAAAAACCTGCTCCTGGGGACCAGCACATTACAATGATAGAACAAACTCAGTATTTGCAAATAGCATCGCTATTAACAACAGTGACAGCATTTCATTTTCAGCACTGAGGACCCTGTTGCACCAGCTGATGTACGCTGTATGTGTCAATATTCACACTAATAAAATACCTCTGACACCTCCGTCGCCTTCAGGTCATCTAAAACGTGGGCCCTGAGGTCACCACATTAATTTTCTCTGTGCACCTTCAGAAACACGCCTTTCGGCTCCTCTGCTTCAAGTTTTGGCTACTTGTCCCAGGTTTTGGCGCTTTCCACAACTCCTTTCTCACTTGGAGACAGTCAGGGACCAGCCACCTCCTTCAACCACCACCACCCTTGAAGACCCCCTCAGCCGCTCTCCATACCTCCCTTTACCCTACACCAACATGAGTTTAGCCAGCAAAAAGTCCTTAAAGAAACAAGACGGCACCTTCTCTACCATGTCCTGTCCTTCAGAAAGGTAATGTCACATCCCCTCGCTGATGCTCTCGTATCAGGCCAGCATCCCCATGGCTGTGAAAGGCCAGAAACAGTGACTCAAAATACATATATGTATTTCATGGGCCAGCAGCACCCTCGGCACAGCACAAGCCAAGGGTGGAGGAAAAGCATCCCCAGTCTAAAGAGCTGACAGTTGTGGTGTTTATTCTACTTCTAGTAACACTACCATAAAGTTTTAATAAATGCTTCATTAAAACATCAACTGTCTGTCCAGCCAGTCAATTATCACTCATAATCACAGCTATATAACTATATACCGTCTTCTACAGATGTTCTTACATCTGTGCGAAACACTCTCCACCTCTGCAACGTCCTTGTAACATCTGTTGAATATTTGTACATGTTTTCTCAACATATAAATGAAATTATACTGTCTTGCTTAAAATGCATCTACTGTCCCACTACCCCGCGCGCCCCCTTAAATCATTAAAAAGGTATTTCCGTGTTATTTACAATGTACTAGTCTCTCGATAGCTCTTCGCTGTATCTATTCAAATGGCTTTTAGATTTTCACTTAGTAACAGATTACACCGAGCCTCCATCTTATCACAGGAGTTATTAGGATTTAATCCTTTATAAGCACTGAAGTTATTAGACTTGTGAGAATATTTTCTTCCCTTCCATAAATAATCTGTTGGAGAGAAAAAAAAAGGAGGGGAAAAAAAGCCACCTGTCTCGCCTGCTCCTCCTTTGCCCCCAGCAAAGGAAATCAAATTTGTTTGTACCTAAAGGCTTCTTGGGAGGAAAAGCAAATTGCACTAAATCCTGGCCAGCACCCCCCTGCCACTGCAGGAAAAAAAGTCCTCGGGGGAGGTTTGCCTGGTGCAAGCAGAGCTAACCCTAATGCAACCCTGCTGGCGCTGCAGGAGGGGTGCACGAGGCGGCTGCATGGGCTTTGAGCAGCAACAGGACCCCCTCTCTTTGAGGAAAATAGGAGCAAAGATGGGGGGGGAGCAAAGCGATCCCATAAATACAGCCCCTTTGGCTGATGTGGGTGTCCCCTGGCTGGCAAAGAGCCACGGGCGGGGGGGGGGGGGGGTCACCCCATCTCGGGTGGGGGGTCGGGTGCGCAGCCTAATTTTTGGGTCACCCCATCTCGGGTGGGGTGTCGGTTGCAGAGCCTAAAAGCAGGCAACGCTGACGCAAAGCAAGGTGTTCCCATCAGAAAGCGCAGTTCGCAAGGAAAGAGCCATTTTAGGCTGCCTTTCCCATTTTTAAGCAGATCCCTCCGAGGCAAAGAAAAAAAAAGTGCAACGAGGGAAGAAGGGCGAGACCCCAGGTACAGAGGGATTTGCAGAGACCTTTGCAAGCCCCCTCCATCCCCACCACCACACCACGCAACCAGGCGAAGCTGCTGCTCTGCTCAGACACCAGGTCACCCTGCTACAACATTTTCTTCCCC
>NW_009234548.1:415-2418 GCF_000690835.1 Fulmarus glacialis | reverse complement strand
GGCCGGCCCAGGCCGCTGCTCCCGGCTTCCCGCCTTCTGGAAGAGCAAATGAAGCTGCTTCTCTCCGGGTGCACGCAGGGTGCAAAATCCCCTGGGACAGGCAGAGAGCGTGGCATTGTTTGGGGCAGGCTGGGCCATATGGGAGCCTGGGCACTTTTCAAGCAAAGTTTGTTTTCGTGCAGCAATGACAGAATTTCACGTTCAGGCTCAAGGACTGCTGGTTGTGCCTGAGCGTAGGAGCCCATGTCCTGCAGATCCATGACTTGTAATCAGAGCGAGGAAGGGACAGTGCAAAGAGCGACAGCAATTCTCTGGTGGAAGGGGGTGATAAGGAGAACGAGGAGGAAAAGGGGAGGTTCTGCACCGCAGGAAGGCTGTACCCTATCGCTGTGACTGCTTTTGAAAACCGGAGCAAGCTTGGAATGCAGGCACAGAAAGGAATTGAGGTTGAATGTCCTGAAGACCTCCATCTGTCCAGTTTATCCAAAATGAGATTAAAGCAAGACCAGAGGGGGTGTGCAAGCACAGGCACAGCGGCGGTGGTCTGGGATTAACCACACAGCGGGCAGAGGTGAGGAGTTCCAGCCCAAAGACAAAGCAGGGGTAAGGCTGGCTAATGTCCTAGTCTGGATGTTCTCATGTAGATGTGCCTGTGTTTTGCACGCAGCCTGTGTGATCAGTCTGTTCTGGAGTTTCCTGTTACTACTCGTCAGCATTTCTTAAGACCCATCCCACTTTTACAACCACTTTCTAATGTGCCAGTGAACTCTGCTTTCCGTTGCTCCCTGTCCTCTGTAGTTCCGACTGTCCCGTAGCCCCTGGCCTTCCTGCGTGTCTAGCCCCATGCCTCCTAAGGGCCTGGCCCCTGGCACAAGAAGGACGCTGGGGCTGCTGCTGCTGCTGTGCTCACTGCCATCAATTATTCAGGGCCAAGAGGCAGAGCGAGGAGGCTGGTGCTGCCGTAGGAGGCGAAACTGCTGCATAATTCATGGAGCCCACTCTGCTCATAGGGCATGGCAGTGCTTGCCGTGCAGCGCCTGGCCACAGGGATCAGGGCGCTGGGGGCTGGCAGTCGGGACACTGAGAGGAGAACAGCTGGGGCTCTGAGCTCGGGGGGGGACACGGCATGGGGACAGAGTTTCAGAGACCAGACGAGGACCAGGGCAGGAGGTGTGGGACCATGTGCGCTGTGCGTAGGTAACTCGGCTGCAGGAAACTGAGCAAGGCATGGCGTGACTGCTCCAACCTGCACCGGCGCCAGTGGGCACAGGTAGGACAAGTGGAGGAACAGCGTCCATGCGGCCGGGCATGGAAGGAGAGGCCCAAGCGACTGCTGCAGTGCTGTGGGAGCACACGCTGAAAGACATGTGCGGGCCAGGCACTGGTGGAAGGGGGCAGGGGTGGATGTGACAGGCTGTGTCCATGTGAGCGGCTCATGAACATATGGGGTGTTAACGAGCTGTATGTTTGTATGCGTGCAACACTTTCCTCTGTGCGTGCACTCACATTGTGTGCATGTGTGTGTGCCTGCATATGTGTATGTGTGCATGGACATGCATGTGTGCATGCACGGACAAGTGAGTTTGCATGTGCACTCGTGGGAGGTGCATTCTACATGTGCATGCATCACTGGTGTATGTGGGCAGATGGGTGGGTGCACACTGTGTGCATGAGTACGGGATGTGGGAGTGGGTGCATTGCGCATGCATGCATACTGTAGGGTGTGCATGCACTGCCTGTGTATGCGTGCGCGCACTCTGTCTGTGTGTGTGCGCGCGCGTGTGCGTGCACCAGCCAGGTACGCATATGCACGCACTCTGTATGTATGTGAACACCGCGCATTGCGCTCTGTGTTCAAGACGTGAGTTTTGGACTGTAAGTGTGCACACACTCTGGGTGTGCGTTGCACCTTCTGTTTGTACCCCATGTGTGTCTCCACTGTGTGTGTGCACATGCACCCTGTGCGTGACTGCAGTGTGTGCGCGCACAGCTTTTTTGTGCGT
>NW_009234548.1:0-326 GCF_000690835.1 Fulmarus glacialis | reverse complement strand
GGGGGCTGGAGCTGAATTGGGAGGACTCTCATTCCCAGGAGGTTTCTCCCGTCTCAGTCCAATGGATGTGACTGCTCTTCCCATGTGCAGGTACAAGAGACTTAGTTTGTCTTCCAAAGAGCCAGATCGCATTCAAGAACATGCACACATACTTCACTGGCATGAATGGCAAAGCAGGTTAACATAGATAGAGCAGCACCTTTACGAGCACCCACTTCACGCAGAAAGCACAACCCAGTCCTTGTCTTCCTCTGCAGCTGCTCAGGACGGGTGTTCAGTAGTGAAACACACACATCGCTCCCTAGATTTGCAAGCACAGCACGTTC
>NW_009234547.1:0-7068 GCF_000690835.1 Fulmarus glacialis | reverse complement strand
CCACCCCCCACCCCCAAACATAAAGTATGACAAAAAGGATTTTAAAGAGCAATTAACAAAAGGTATAAAAGCTAACACGTGCATGTACACTCACACCCACCCGCCGTGGAACAGGGATTCTGCCAGAGACTGCAGACCCAGGAGCAGATGGGGGAGTACGAGCAGCACGCAGAAGAGATGAGACCATAGCAGCAAAACACCCTGAATTAATTTTTTCACGTGTCTCTTCAGAGTGGAGGAACTTTTGAAAGTTCCTATGCCAAAACTTTTCTTTGCAGAGATCTCCTGAAACAAGGTAGAGAAGTTTGAGTAGAAAACGTTCAGGGAAATCGACAGTTTTACCAATAACAGCTCTTCAGGCCTGAGTGATATTCATAAAAGCTCTGAAAGAAACTCGGAGATGATAGATGAGCTAATGATAGCTGAACTACTTATGTGCTGTGTAAGCTGTTAGGGAAAGCTCCCTCAGTACAAGTGGACTGGAAAGTGGCTGATGGGATGTCAACTTCTTCGAAAACAATTTTGGGAGAGATCCAGAGGTTTACAAACCAGTAATTCTGATGTTTGTACCAATCAAAGTAGAAATTACAATTTAGAGTGGAATTTCCAGACCCTGACCAAAAGCCCTGGAAATCCCTTGTGGAGTCAGTGTGAGGATTTGTTCAACTGTCAATGCTTAATTTAGCAGAAATAAATCCAACTGCTGTTGATTCCTTTAGCAATGCCTTCAGATGTCATTGACTTTTAGGAGTATTTCAGACATAGCCTAACTTTCCTTATCCCGCAGCGTTTGGGTCTAGGCTTTAAAATGTGATGCCAGCGACACTCAACACACCAAAGAGCCGGTGAGGTCTTGCTTCTCTTCTGGCTTCTCGCCCGTTGCTGGCTGTGTGATCCTCCTGTCTACATTGCAGTGGGGCTGATACTTGATGCTGAAAAGAGCGGACTTGGTAGAAATTCATTCTCCTTTTTTTTTCTCCTGTCTAGCGAGTGATGTGAACTAGCTTATTTGAAGGGTTAGATGCATGTCAATGTTAGGTGTAAGGGATACTTTGCTGATGAAGAATTTCTTTACCTCTTTTTTTACCCATTTCCATCTCTGCACTGTAGTTCACGTCCTGTTCTGTTGTGTCAGTGCAGATGTTGTGGACTGAAGCAAATGCATTACAAATCCGTCCTGGAGGCCTTTTTGAAATGCAGATGTGCCCACAATCTGCTTTATAGCTTGACTACAAAAATAGCTCAATTGAGGAAACTGCAAACTGGGGGAAGAAAATGAAAACTTCTTGAACTGGCCTTGCCATCAAAGACAGTGTTTTTGTACCTTTAGCTCTACTTGCAGTCAGCTTTTAGACATGGTATTTGCAAGTATCCCTGGGTGTTTTCACCAGATGACAAGGTGCAGTGTGTGCTTGAAGTCCTACTTGAGAACTGCCTGTAGCAGTGCAGCCAATAAAAAATATTTCTTTCTTCCATACCCTTAGTACGTGTATAATATTTTTGTCTGCCCATCCTTCTTCAAGGAGGACTTCATAATAAATTGTTTTATTTCAGTCTAGCCATAAAGAATTTCAGTACTGATGCGGTCCTCTTTAGCAAAGACCAGTGCAATTGAAAGCCCTATGCTTCTCACTGCTCCAAGAATACTTGTATTATGTTTTACTCACATAGGCAGTGGACCTGTCCTCCTTTGCAGTATTTATTATTGGAGATCTTTGCTGCACATCTGAAAATTGTGGATAGCTGAATTGGGCAGTCTGGCTTTAAATGTGGTAGCTTTGCCATAAATAGCTTATTGACGTTCCATCACTTGAGTCATTATGAGAGTCAGGGTGAGACGTAGAGAATATGGAGTAAAAAAATCAATAGTTATCCAAAGTGCAGAGGACCTGTTGTATTTCCATCTCCTTATAATGACCTGGAGCTTACTGTTAACATATTTGCTTCACTGTCTGGACTGAAACAAGCTGTCATTAAGACCCTATATGTTAGAAAATGGTTTTATTGAGCTGCCAGTGACATTAAAGTCTCATTTCCATGAAGAGGCACAGAAATATTGTTCTGTTCATTTGCTGTAACCATAACGTTAAAATTTGATTATTGCTATAATTAGAAATCTGTATCCATACTAATACAATTATATATATTTCCCCATGTATTGTTGCAGGCTTTCATTGAAGTACCTGTTAGAGAATGAAATCAGTTGTTGCTGAGGTATTTTTTTGTTTTGTAAATTATTTTCTACACAAGAAGGTCTATTAATAAATTCTGTGTTCAAAAAATCAATTTGGTAGAAGTATCCTTATATTAAAAAGCCCTTTTTGCACCTTAGGTGAATGTGGTAATCAGATTATTGGATATTTTTTCCTAGCAAAATCATATTTGAGATGTATAAGTCTTCTTTTACTTTTCTGAGCACTGAAATCAATAGACAAAATACGTTCCTCGATATATTAGAGCTGAAGCGTGTTGAGTTATGTTAGGAGTGAATTTGACCTATTGTCATAATTGAATACATATTGTTAAAATAGAGTGTTTCACTCTTCTGTGTCTCAACTGTTTAGATGTTTTCCCTATCATCCTTGGCTGGCTGGTCCTAGCGACTACGTATGTGTGCTATGCAATGACCTTTGCTTTAAGTGTTGCATTTATTTTTCCTGTCCTCAATTCATTAGCTTTGTCAAGAGGAGGTCCCCTATTTTCCATAAGCAGATTATATTCTGACCCTTCCTGCTCTTTCCAAATGGTCCTGTGCTAACCGTATTTTAAGGATGACTTCACTAGAAAATACCAGGGGGAAGAATTACTAAATGAGTTAAGGCATTAGTTCTCAAGAGAAAAGAAGTCTGTTTACAAACCTGCAGTATTTATTACATACCTCATTTAGCTCATTCATCATTTTAATAGAAAAATGAATCTTTTTAGATGAATCTGAAATAATTTGAGGTAAACTACATAGCCTGAGGCAAAATGTGATTGCTTACTGTAGGGAGGGCCAAGCTGTTTCTGAAAAGTACTGTATGATTGGTGACTATAATTTACAATTTATGATTGTAAAAATATTAAAGGCTCACATGTGAAAATTAGACTTAAGGTTTGGAAACGATGTGGTACAAAATTAAATCTAGTGACAGTTGTTTTGTTTCTTGTTCTTCAGTTTTATAATTTAGAAAGTAGATATTTCTCTTGAAATCTCAAACATAGAGATTTTTGGAGATTTATTCATAAGATTTCGTTCAGGTTTATGTACATGGTTCTTTTTTGCCATGCACTGTTGTTACTGCTATTCAGAAATAGCAGTTTTGTTGCAGCAAATAGTCTTTTTGCATTAGTACTCTTGTGATATGGGCCAAAGTAATTTGTTTGGGTTTGTTTTGTCCTATTGTAGAAGACAGGGTAAAAGACAAGAATGGAGGAAGCAGTTATTTTTGAATATTGAGGATGTGATCTATCTTGTTTTGTTTTGAGGGTGAGGGGTTTGGTTGTTTTTTTTAGAGAAGGAAGTGGGATACAATGAAGAAGTCATTTATATTTTGAAAATATTAAACTCCATTGCACTTTACATGTTCATCTTTGTTTGAATAAACATCACGGATATGGCTTATGTCTCTCCCGGCACACATTTCTTCTCTCACTGACTCTCTCTCCCTCTCTGGCATTTCTACTGCAGTGGTAAGGTGTTTGGGATAGGAATCTGGCTTTCTGTCTTTTCTGGGATGTTAAATAAACGATGTGAAACTCTACTGTATGAAAAAGAAGCTGTTGCTATGCAAATAGAGATTATTAATGTTTTTTTCCAGCAATGCAAGAAATGGGACTTCCTACCAAATATTTGCGAATGTTTTTCTTATCTGGGCAAATATATGTGCCTTGAAAAAATGGTAAAGACCCACTTGCATGTCTAAAATTACTTTATTAATAAGAGTGAACAATTTTTCCCCCCTTTGGTATAGTTAAACAGTAAAAATAATTTAAAACAGCCTGTGGGTGATAGTAGTCTTTGTGCTGTAATTGTAATCCCAGTACGATCTCTGTCATGTGAACTGTTAAGCAAATGTTTTATTTCATCTCTGAAACTGCCATTAAGTCCCTGTGAACTAGAATAAGAAGTTGCTTACTTGTATCTCTCTTCTGTCCCTCTACAACATCCATTCTGACATTTAAAATATTTGTTTCAATGGAACAATACAAATAATTTTCTCCTTCCTTCCGTTTTTCACTTGGCAACATGTTATAGAGGTATATTTGTTTTGTTTTGGTTTTATATGTAGTGGTTAATTGGGATTTTTTTCTCTATGTCGAAGTTTGACGGATAGGAAAAAAACCGTAAAAATAGAAAATTTTGAAGGCGAGTAAGGTACATAGAGTGAACATTTATTCTCTTTAAATATTTCTTTTTGAATGGTGAGAGGAAGGTGTTTTGTTAGTCAAACAGCATTGCTATTTTTTTAATTCTTATATAGCAAAACACAAGATATTTGACAGAAGCAAAATTAATCACTGTGTTATCTCAGCATCCAGATGAAGATCTAGTGCTTTACAAAGCCTGCTGCTCCATCAATTTGTTCTTTTGGTTGAATTCAAATTGAGTTCATTTTTATAGATTCACTGCATAATACTCTCCTCTCTCCTCCCTCATTCATTAACCAATTTGTTCTTGCTACTCCCTTTTTATTGAATGGCTAACAAAATTGCTGTGCTATCTTTTCAAATGAATATCATCATTCCTTGTCATGCATGGGCAAAAAGTAAGCATATTAATCCTTTTTCCATATATCTTCCCTTCTTCCAAAGAGAAGACCCATTTCTGCCCTCAAGATATCTTGAAAAGAATGTTTTAAATAACGTTCTTTTGAAGCTTTGAGCACAATGCTTGTATATAAATATTTCTATCCAGACTTCTTTTGATTACTTCTGGGCCTTTGGAGCATGTACACCCTGCCAGTTGTATGACACAAAAAAACCAAATCTAAGAGTTGTCAAGACTTGTCCTTGTACATGACATGGTACAAATACATGCACTGGATTAAAACATGTTCATTCGACACAAGTCTTGAAACATAATGCAAGCAGTCTCCTCCATTTCAACAAAACAATTCGCTGGGTCTTGAGACTCTCATGCTGACTTTCATATAATATTTGTGTACTCTCAGGTTAGGTTAATTTTGTCGGGGTAAATATTCCCCTTGTCTCTCCTTTAGAGTACTCTAGTTATCTTCCTTCCTTTGGGTTGAATTAGAAGACTTACGACAAGAAAGGTTGTTTGGGGGGCAGGGGGAGTGGAAATTACAAGCAGTTTGTTTTGCTAATGACCACCTGAAGAATTAATGAAAATCCCTACTTCATGATATCTGTAACTTATCTGAGGACTCTTCACTGTGTAATGTGGGTATTTTGTTCAGGAACACCAGCTGAAAGAAGGGGACCAAGCCATTGAAAGAAGACAGTTTGGAAAGGATCTAGCCACCTATATATAAAAAAAAGTCACTATTTATTAAAAAGTCGCAATATTGATTAGTGGTCTGATGTTGCTATTCTATGATATTCGCTGTGTACTGTTGTAGTATTTGCTATAATCAGGACTCTGCCTATTCTGTTGCAAGCAAGCTTTGAGACAATGGCCCTTCCTTTTGAAGTATCGAGCTGGAAAAAAAAAAAAAAAGAGGATTTGTTGTGAATGCCAGTAAGATGACAAAGTGTTACATATCATGTTCCTTATAGCTAAATTTGATAGTTCTGTTTTGTAGACATCCCTTTTATTTTTGTATAAGTCCCCTTAATTTTGTATACCTCTCCTTTTTCTGAGAGCAGTTGAGTGTCTGGATACTGAGTTTTTTTGAGAGAGCCTGTTTCGGAGTGAGTAGGGTATGTGCTTCTTACATCTCAGAAATCCTGGAATAATGGAAAATTTCTTTCCTATGGGACACATGTTGTCTCTCTGTTTTCCAGGCAGTTTTGTGGTGGCAGTATTTCTTGGGAATGGGAGGAGTGGAGGGAGGAGGAGGAGAGGAAGAAATCTTGAATTTCCTTGTAACTAAGCAGATGAATAGACTATGCCCCACCAACTTTTATATTGACAACTATGCAACATTGGGTTTTAAACTTGAGGATAATTAAGGGTGAGACACTGGTAGGTAAATAGTTAATTACATGTACATCGCCTCATTTAGGAGGAGCTGACTCTCCTGGCATTCGTGGGGAACTCGAAGTTTAGTGGTGGATGTCCATTTTCATTTTTGATCTACTACTTGAAGCTCTTGCATTCAGGAGTCCCATTGCCACCTGATTTTACATCTCTTTCCATTTAGAAAATTATCTTCTTGACTATAAGGACAGAAGCTCTTTCTTTTTCCCCCTTAATTAGGGAATGGACCCTATACCAGTTTCCACTATCTTGAGTGCTATAAGGCATGGAAGTGACCTTCCAGCCTTAGTACCACCAAGGCAATGTTAACAAAGTATTTTTCCTTATCCATTTCTGAAAGCTTAAGTCTGGTGCTGTGTTTGTGTAAGGGAGATAGAGAAAATATAATTTAGGAAAGCTCTTAAATATCTTCAAACAAACAAAAAAGCACTTTGAGTTTAATGTTGGAAAGGCCAAAGCGAGTTGCTGGACCATCTGCATTATCAGCATTTGCAACAATGATGTCATATTCTGCTTTAACCAAAACACAAACGTAAGTGATGCCTCAGACATTTTTATTGGTTTTGTTTTTAATACTTTTTCTGCTCTTTGTGCACTTTGACATATTCTTTATTTATTAGTATAAAATTGGATGACTTGTGTTTCTGCTATGAGTTATTGAAGTAGTGAAACTTCAGTGTCTCCATAGGAGAACTAAATGATGACTGTGAAATACTGTTGCATTCCTTTTTTTTTTTTTTTTTTTTTTTTTTTTCTCCTCGCTAGTTCAAATGCAGTTTATAAGATTGAGGAGTTCTGTTGCCTCTCCTTGTCTGTCAGTCTCGGTCTTAGTTAACACATTTGGTTAGCAAAGAGCCTACAACAGGTAATGGATAGTGTAATAGTTGTCTTCAGGAAGAATCATAGAACCATCATAGAATCAT
>NW_009234546.1:229-3170 GCF_000690835.1 Fulmarus glacialis | reverse complement strand
CAACCTTAATGATTCTATGATTCTATTATGAGTGACAGAGATACAGAAAGACCAGCACTACTCAAGAGTGAAAATACAGAGGAAATATGGCATAAAAGGCAGGAACAAGTTCCTGTTGCCTATGCATCTGAAATACGTAACGTTCCACTCTGTGAGCCTCAAATTCAAGAATATTTCCTTTCCAGAAATTCAGGGAAAATCTGGAAGTAACAACAGAAACAAATTACAGAAACGTCTTTGAAGTAAAAAAAAAAAAAATTATACACACACAAAAAAAACCAAACAGGAGCCATCCTAAGAAATAATTAAGGCCTGAAAAGCAACACTATTAGAACTTGAAAGTTTTTTAAGGTCTACCACTTTAAGTACTTATTTTTGGATCAGGGTGGAGGGGAAGTCAAGAGGGATGAATCCAGCACAAATCATACACTTAATAATCAGGGGTAATGAAGAGAAACTAAAAACAACTGAAAACAGCAGCTATATGTCAGTATAAGTTTTCAGAAGAGAGACTTGGATTAAGGTTTGGACTGGTTTGCTAAAGGGAAGGAGGACTAATCTTATGAACGGGTACTTTGAAAGTCAAATTGGGGAAAAATTACACACAAAACAAAATTACCTGTAGGAACAGTTCTGTTCCAGCACAAGAATGGATCAAATTATTTAATAAATTTAACATAAAATAAACAAAAACCTCCTAATTCCCTCCAATGAATATTACATACACAGTTAAAATAATTCTGCTGTTTATGTCAAATTATCTAGCATGCTGTGCCCCAGATAATACATCAGCCATACGTAACGTTAAACAACGTAAAAATTGAATTGCCAAGCTGCTCTATGGGTGCATTTTAAACATGCTCACAGAAATCAGAGGCTCCTGCTCTACTATCTTCCTTTAATCATCCATATGCCCAAGGATAATATTCACCCTCAATGCTGCTTTCACAACTTACTGGTGTTTACAATGAACTACCAGGGATGTCTAATCTTTGTAAGTAGACAAGCAAAATATTCTCTCTCAGGGAACACTGAATTATCATTAGGCAAGTCGTCTTTTCTGTCTTTTAGTTCAACAGAACTAGAAAGAGGCGATTCATTCTAAGTACAGACAGAAAGGTTTCTGCCCGCTCACGCCTGCAACATTTCCCCATAGAAGCGGCCGTACCACAAGCCAGCAGCATGCCTTACGCTCTCCCTATAGCCAGACACACCTATGGACGTGCTGTGTGAAGCCATTCCGTGCCATCACCGAGCTCCAAGATGAGCCTACACAGAGCTAGTATGTGTCAGGGAGTGATACTACTACGTGGCTTAAATACGCACAGTAAAAAATTACATAATCTTATCAATATAACTGCATTCTCTCTCTTGTGAAGTGTTGACAAATCTTTTAACATTGACATAAATTATAACTTTTCATTACTCGTAGTATTTATTCTTTCACACATCTCTTAACTAGATATGCTTAAAATCAATTCAAATTAAAGATCTTTCAGTTCTTCCATAGTCCAAGTCTCATTTAACAGATGCACTCGCCTGCGTTACCTAGAAACTGCCAGCATCTCCATTCTGGTGCAAATCATTTGTATATTTCAACTATCTCCAGTGAAATAAAACATTAGACAATTTCTCTTTCTCAAACTGTCAACTTGGGCTTTTCACTTCTCCTCCCCCTGTGAGTTCCTCTACCTCTCTTCTGCTCTCTGCTTCCTCCAACAGCTGCTCCATACACTTCTCCAGAGGAAAACATAGGTCCAGTGCAACAAGTAGCTCTGATCTAGTGATGACTCCTCAGTTTGACTGCGAGTGGTGGCCCCAAGAGAGGGTGCCCTGTTTTCTCCACTCCAGCACAGCACTTATATGTTGCATTTTGCTGTAGAAGAATCCAGGAAGTTCCTTATACAGTCAGAGGAGCTTTAAAAAGAAACTGGAAACCAACAAAAGGATATAGCCTGTTACCCATCAGTTCTTTGTGGACTACAAAGCAGTATTTTGTAGTCAAAATATTCTTAGAATAACTGTTCTTAGTTGCAGTAATTTCCCAGACTATTTCATCTTTGGTTTCGCAAGTACATTCCCAGTGTTGTAGCATCTATATTGTAAGAAGTAATGAGGAATATAAGTTAAAATTCATTCATGGAAATCATGCCCTAATAACATTTTCTTTGCCCAGCAGCACGAGGCCTAAATATGGAAATAAACTTGCTTTTAAATATTTAAAGTGGTGCTGAAAACGAAAAGAACTGGCTTTGAACAATAGCCCACCTTTTGCCTGCTTATCAAAGAATGAATATTTTCATCTGTAGTTGTGCATGGAGCTCTAGAAGTGAACCCCCTCTGAAGCCAGTTGGCATCCCGGGAAAAAGCAAAACCATATGGCAAGTGTCCCAATGACGTTAATACCAACTAGATGCTAGAAGAAGCGTGTGAGACTGGGGCCTTCACTCAGAGAACGGAGCTAGAGGGGCAAGGGAAATGTAAAATACAGTCAGCAAGAAAGAAGATCTGACTTAGAATAAACCTCTTTTCTTTACCAACAAGTTAAGAGGTTGCATCTTGGAACATCAGAGCACGAATAATCAGATCTGGTAAGGGTAACAGAGAGTGCTCCTGAACCCAGTTCATTTTACTCAATGCAGATTCATCCACTTATGGAAAGACAGTATTTTGATCTTCAAGAGAGGGGAAAAAGTATGTAAAACACATTATTTCCTCAAACGTTCCAAATCAAAGCTTTACAACGAGCAAGCAAGAACCTTTAGATCTGGGCAGACACACACACACACAAAACCAACTTACCAAAAAAGTATCCGCAAAATGTTTGCGACCAGTAACACCAGGCAGACGTAGGTGGAAAAGCCCTCCGCATTCTGTGTCCGCCGGATGTCTCTGTACTGAGGAATGTAGGGCACCACGCCGCCGAACACCATGGCCCCCG
>NW_009234546.1:0-209 GCF_000690835.1 Fulmarus glacialis | reverse complement strand
GCCCTGGGCCCACCAGCCCCCCCAAGCCCCCCGCCTCCATGACGGGGGGAAGCGGGGAGGCCGCCCCGGGGGCGGTCACGCTGAGGGATCGCCGTCCGCTGCAGTTCTCCGGCGGAGGTCGGCGTTAGCCACGCACGGGCCCCTGGGCGGGATGCGGCACCATGACTGCGCCCTCTCTCGCAGGGCCAGGACCTGGCGAACGGGACGGG
>NW_009234545.1:0-10696 GCF_000690835.1 Fulmarus glacialis | reverse complement strand
AGCGTGAATTCGTGAATCTTGCAGATTGCTGGGGCTGCTCGCCTAAAAATACCGCCTAGCTCGTCAGCCGCTTATCGAGAGAGAAAAGCCACCGGTCACGGATGTTCCCCGGCGACTCGCACGGCACAATGGATTTCCTCCCATCCAGCTGCGTTTCCCGGTTTTCTAAGCGGAGCGAGTGGTTGGAAACGGCGCTGCACGAACGGTTTGTTTCTGACCCAACTTCTGATTTCCCACAGGACAGCCCGCTGTTAGCACACAGCCTCTTATTCCTAAATGATAAAACTTTGTCCTGATGGATTATTCAGCTACCAGATGTTTTCCAGCGGTGCAGTTCCAATGTTAGGACAACTGTCAGGCAGAGAAAGGCACGTGAATGAAACAACCTGAAGGCTAGTGCACAACTGGGAATAGCTGTGAGAAAAGGTCCAGCTTTGCTATTAATCACCATTAAATGCTGTGGATTTGTACTACTATCCTTTACTGTAAACAAGGACACGTATACAATATTTTATTGGATAAACACTCACACCCCTCATGTAAATTGAACATAAAGGTAGGGATGTAGAAAATGCCCGATGACATACCCGTCTGGGTGAGCGCTTTCACAACTAACCATGGCCTTGTACTGTTAGTGTATAAGCCAGTGGCTCTTTCAGAGTCGAATACAACAGCTAAAAGATTCCAGCAGAGACAACAGCAGCATCTCTGTTTACTACTTCTGTAGTTCTGAAGAGTGTCAGGCACACGTACACGTACGCATGTGCTATTAGGTTTCATCTACACATGCCAAACAGAGAGACAGAAATGTAATAATTTGCTGTGAGCACAACAGCTGATACATTCTAATCACCCCCAGCTCTAAGTCCCCTAACTTAGCTGGCTAGACAACCCTGTCTCATTTACCATACAGGCAATTTTCCAACATCCAGAAAGAAATTACTCCAAATTTACAATGTAGGGTCTTGGGTATTCCCATCTTCTTCCCAAATATGCCCTATTTCCATACTTCACACGCATATAATTCCCATTTGCCTGTCAATGTAAGCCACATACTCCATTAGTTTGTTTTCAGAAGAATGTGATTTAAGCAAGCACTTTTTTCCTGAAAAGCAGTCTTCTGGCTACTTTTCTTTCTCAGCACTAGGTGGCAGCCAAATGTTGCAGTGGGTCCACTGAGCTGGGCCATGGACGAAGATGCGGAGAAGCATTTGGAGGGTGAGCTGCATCACCCCTAAGAAAAAGTAAATTGGGTCTGACACCCTGGATCAATCCCATCTCCATGTTTGTGCCCAGAACACTCTGTGCTGAGGACTCTGTGGTGAAGATGAGGCAGACATATGCTTTCTGTTATGCTTAATCATGGAGTTCTGCATTTTAAGAGTAAAATCTCACGCTTTTACTGAAAACCATTCAAATAAGAATGGCCAAAACTAGGAGTTATTTATGTACCACCTGACTGGTAAAATGCACTGATTTCAGAACTGTTTTGCTTGCATACAGGTCAAAATGATCATGGCACTCCTTGCCCAGCCCAGATCAATTCCAATTTTCCCTGAGGTTTTCGTCTTTTCCCCTTTCCGTGTCATTGTGCTTTTCCACCTTGGTTTACTTCCACTATTTCAGGTGACTCCAGTACTCTTCAGTGCTTGAGAAATGAGACAGTTAGGAGAGATGAGCAGCGTAGAGGCTTCCTCCTTCATTCCAGAAAAGGTCTTTTTAGAGCAGTGAGAGAACATTAGCAGATAGGTGAGGTGGAAGCTTATCTCTCGGAGTAGACAAGGGCATTTTTGCTGTCAGTGCAGAATGCAAAGGAAACCCACTCCAATTTGGATGTGCATAGACTCCAAGCGCAAAAGTTGTCTGTGTTACAATTGGACACCATGGCAATGGCCGCATGCTCTAAGCAGAAGTCTGGTCCATCTCATCACAGGCCCTACCCTAGCGGATCCAGGGCTGAGAGCGGAGCTGAGAAGCTGTTTGGTGCCACTGTGATAAACATAATTAGAGGGAAGTGAATAGTGGTAACAAGAGAGATTGTATTAAGCAGACAGCTGCTCCCCAGCTCCCGACAATTCTAAAATGTTGAAAGTGAAAGAATGCTCATTACTAAAAATCTCCCATTGATGCTACTTTGTGCCAGATTTGGTTGCATAGGCCCTGAGCTGCATCACAGCCAGGATAAATGCTTGGAAATGACTTTTTCTCAAAGCCCTCTAGCTCTATTTATCTGGTCTCAGACAGCTAGAATGAATTTCTTACCAAATGCCTACTATGAACCGTGATCTGAGAGCAGCTTTGCGACAAAATCAATTTGATATTAAAATGGGTGCAAGCTAAATGGATCCATCAAGATGTTAAGTGCTTCCTGCCAAGGGAACAAGCATCTTACCTTCTTGCTGAATTCAATATAGCCATTGGACAATGAATATATTACAGGATGAGGTCTTTAAAAGTACTTAGGAAATTTGGAACTATATTAAAATGGCAACTGGGGCCTCATCTTCTTTCTACCTTGCGCTGAACACAAGATGAAACAACCAGTGCTGTAATTAAAAACTTTTTGATTATCATGTGGGAATAGCTGTCCAGATCCCCAGTCTGTTCTTAAGATAGTTGCTTATGTCATCACTCCACACAGACCTCAAAAACTCCAAGAGCTCTGGCCATGAAACTGGATCAGTTTCCCTCTAGCTCTGAGATGATTCATACCAGGAATGCAAAGTACACAGGGTGGGGAAGGCAGTAAAGATTTGGATTCATCAATATCAGGTTGCAGCTGGTGTGGCTTCTGGGGTTACCTTTTTTTGTGGCACTGCACAGTATCAGGAAGGGAAAGTTTTTGTTATTCTGTAACTGTAAGATTCATCTCTAGGGGGATGCTCATTTTAAGTGCTTAACTTCAGATATTCTGAATTCCTCCCTCTCAGAAAAAAATTTCCTCTGACCACCATTTTATATGAAACTTTTGCATCTAACTGCGGTCTTCTGAATCATCACCCAAATTAGATTCCAAAAGTGGCTGTTTATGGGCAGAGCACCATATGCACTAGCCCTCTTCTTCCACTCCTGTGTCAACCATACCCTTTGAGTTTAAAGTGCCATCTCAGTCCCGTCTGGAGCAATTACAATGGAGTAGCTGACAAGCGAAACAAATTTAGTTACACTCTGCCAAATTAGTGTCATGATTCTAGCAGGCCAAACAAATTACCATCAAGTCTGCACACAGCGGGTCAAGCTATTTGCCATGTATTCCTGTGACAGGAAATTTGTAATATAATGGGAGCGTTATATACAAGGGCTATTAAAGAAGATGATGCAGTTAACTGTTATTTAATTTTCATTCTAATTCTTTTCAGTATTTATTAGTTTACCATTTATTTGGTCTAAGACAGAACTGAGACTCCTACCCCAGAAAGATTTATTAAGAAAAATACATCATTAGAAAGTGGTCATCAGAGAGATGAAACTCCGAAAGTACTTGGGAAGCTTAACTGAATATGACTCCAGCTCCATTTCAGGAAGGCAATAGAAGAGTGAGAGCTGAAGTAGCTATGTAGGACTTAGGCCCCTAAAGACAATGACAATAAAGAATTTTTATGAGAAGGCGAGGATCATACAGATCAATACTGCCTGCAGATAAAAACTAACTTCCTAAACAATACTATCCAAGTGACTAATATTAAAGAGCAAAAATTAAATTGGAAAAATCCCTGCTTTTTCTACAAAAATGAAAAATCTTTATAAGAAAAGAATATCTGATAGGACATTTACAAATGAGCTTTTCCTTAAGAAGCCCACACTTATTTTATAAAAACATTTCCAGAAACCTTGCTCCAAAGACGAAAGCTCCAGATATACCTCTAATATTATTCCATGCTGGAATAAACAACTCAAAACACAAAGCTTGCAAATGTGACATTACCGAGGGCAGAAGAATTTAGGACATATATGTTACCAAAAGCAAGAACCAAAATAACCATCTCCTGCTGTGTTTATCCCAGGAAAATTTTTATTGCAATAGAGCAGAAATCTGGGACACAAAGCCTCAAGATAATTGCACATTTGTCCTGGTACTCACATGCCTTTGCTCGCTCTTAAAAAGTACCCCTAGAGAAACAAGGTCCAACAAATGATATGTGAGCAAAGTACCTCCATACTTGTGGGGAAATGAAAAAATGACAAAATTGATAACCTCAGGAATACAGTGGTTAAAGGAAGGAGAAGATAACAGGCCATAAGACAAAATAACCAGCTGAATATATCTCAAGTATTTTTCTCATACAGAACTAGAGCTACAAAAGATAGGCCATCTACAGGCATGTTTTCACACAGATTTTGCAGCTACATTATAGAATAAAAGGAAATATGGAAAATAAGACAAAGGCTAAAATCACACCAAAGATAGAACACGAAGGAGACAAAAAGGAGAATAATATCTTTAAAAAAAAAAGACAAACAGTGTGGAGACCAGGAAACAAATTTTATTATTGGTGAAAAAGTATTCTATCATTTTTGATGTCTGAAAAGCATAAATAAACTCTACAGAAGGAGTTAGGAAATAAATATACAAAAAGATACATTATACACAAGAACAAAAACCCAATTGTCTTCCCAGAAGAGAAGAAAGACCTCATTACAGCACCAGCTCCAGCCAATCTCAAAAAATAATGCCTCCTGTTCTCCCAAAGGGAGAGAGGTAAAAAAATACATCCAGTCTAACGTCTCGCTGCTCCGGGAACAAAGGGCTCGGGAGCCCCAGGGAATGCGGATCTGCATCCCGGGCTCTACCTTCAGAGAAGAGCCACTGTCCAGGGTCCTTCTCCTCCGTCTCCTGGGACTTGCATCATTGGCCTCATAACCAGCCTGCAGGTTCTTCTCGCTCGTTGCTCGCAGTTTCTCCAAAGCCTTCCTCGTCTTGCTTACTTCTGTATGGCAGGAGCAGGGAACCGGGAGCAGGAGAAATACAGGAGGCAAGATCAGGACATCGAAGAAACAACTCTATTCCCTAGCCCAGCTGAACTTCACGTAGCAAGGCAGGGCTCTCCCTGCCCGGGAAAGGGTGCTTTCTCTCTCCTCAGTGCTTCCTAAAAATATTTTCTGCCCTCCCATTAATACTTTTTTCCCTCTGTGCTCTCTGAGAAATTCTTTCCCCACTATGACCTCAGTGCTTCCTGAGAAAAGCCTTTCCGTTCTCTCCCCCGAGCACTTCCCACAAATGTCTTTCACCTGTTTCCCTTCAGTGCTTCCCAGCTAATTCTTTCCTCCCTCCCCTTGTGCTTTGCACAAAAGCCTTTTCCTTCCAGTGCTTTCCACAGAACGCCTTTCTTTTTTTTCCCTACAAAACGTCTCCTCCCTCATACATCCAGCGCCTCCTGACAAATCGTTTCTCTCTCCCTCCCCTCAGCACTTCCAGCGGAGCCTTTCCCCGTCTTTCAGCACCTTCAGCACCTTCTCACACAACCTGTCGCTCTCCTCTCAGCACCTTGCACAAAAGCCTCACACACACACACACACACACACCCTCCCCCGCCCCAGCGCGTCCTGGTACAACCTCTCCCCTAAAACCTCTCCCCTTCTCCTCTTGCATTTCCCATAAAAAAAAACCCTTTCCTCATTATTCCCTCGACTTTCCCGGCAAAATCTTTCCCTCTCCCTCCCCTCAGCCGTCAGGGCAAACCGCTCCCCTCCCCTCAGCGCTTCCCGCCTCACGTCTCGCCCCGGCGCGTGCAGACGAAGCCCTTCTGCCACCCAGCGTTTCCCGCCTAAACGCGTCCCCTCTCTCTCCTCAGCGCTTCCCGAGAAAAGCCTTTCCCCCTTCCTTTCCTTAGCGCCTGCCTCCCTCCCGGCAAAACGTTTTTTCCTTCTTTTTCTTCGCTGCTCTTCAGCATAGCCCACCTGTGTTTCTCCCCTCTGCACTCCCCACTAAAACCCGTCTATCTTTCTGTTCAGCCCTTTCTGCAAAAACCTCTTGCTCCGGATCTCCTCTCAGCCATTCTTTCTTGTAAATATGCCCCGCTGGCTGCAATGCCTGCTCTTTTGTTACTTCTTATTCTGTAAATGCACCCTGCAATCATCTGGTAGTTCTGGGATATCTGGCTAGTGAACGAATTATCTGAATGTGTACGTCTACTTTTGCAAAGGGTCTATGGGGCAATGCCTAGAGATCTCCTCTGGAATAGTCTTCCACCAAAATCACTTTTGGAGGGGTTTTCTTGGTATGTTGTATAAATACAGTACTGCACTGTGCCATCATTTCAGCAAAGCAGGCTGAAAATACTGCCAGTGAATTTTAAATGACAAGCCAAACATTGTGATATGAAAATTTCTGCATCAAAAAACATTCTCTCAGGTGAAAACAGAACAAGGGGTTTGGGCAATCTTTTCCCAGATGAGATCAGACAATGTGTAAAGGCAGGAGATGCAGTGACCAGATCTATGATGAAGCAATACCATCAGGGTATATTTGCTCAGGCTAAAACTGCAAAAGACCCCAAGCATCACTGCTATAATTACTAAGCCTTTAACAGGAACATGACACAGTTAACTGTTATCTGCCACTTTCTCTCCTTTCAGCCCACTCTTCCTAGCCTTTCTTTTGGAACATACTGGTGAAATAGAGCAGCAGTTTGCAGTCTTGTAAGACTACAACTCCAGGTCTCCATGGAAGCAAAATACCAGCTTTCACTTGCACCTCCAAATAAAGCCAAGCGGCCTTTCCTTTTATGTACGACAAAAAATACCGTAATGGAATTAAGAGAGATTCTTTGCCTGAGGCACAGAATGTTTCCTCCAGAAGATTCAAAGTTAAGTACACTTAAGCAGTTGTTTTCCTCACATTTAGCGCAGGGCAAGGAAAAAAAAAAAAAGCTTGTTAATGAGCATATCACTCTCCATTTTAACTCCTGCAGAAATGGATACAGCTTGATATTCGTACTGGAAATTACCAGATAAACGCAGGACCATATACCATGTAAGAGTGTACGATATGGATTTTTAATACCCAGGTACTTGTATAGTAATATAGAGAATGTATAGTTGCCTTAGAAGCCATTTCCACTTTTTCCCAAAGCACTAGGTACATAACAGCCAGCTTCTTGACAGTTATAAATCAGCATACTGCCACTTCTTTACTGCTGCCTGGACAGCAGTAAAAATCAATCTTGCCAGGATTGATTATAACTCTACAAGGTACTCTGCATGTTTTGGGAATTGCTGCAAATACTGGATAAAGCTTCTTTAACTGTGCAGTCTCACAAAGGCTTGTGGGAGTCAAATTAATATCAAGTCTATGTACACGTAATTTTCCCCATTATTGCCAAAAAGAAATGCCTATACTCATGATGGAGGAAAAAACCCACAGTTATCAATGGGTTGGCAGATGTTTTGCTTAATGTCACATAAAACGAAATAGGGAATACTCTGATTTTTTTTTCCAGATGCCAAGATGCATCCAATTAAAATTTAATCCACCGAAAATGAATGAGAAACTATGAGATATTGTTTCCCACATCCCATTTATAATGCATGGAAAGGAAAAAGCTGATAAAAATAATCCTTTAGAAAATTACAGAATTTCCTCCACCAGGATTTACATTCTTGTTCTACATATTTTGCTCTTGTCTATCCTCTGCCCAGCATGCTGTTGCAATGCAATACAGAGAGACAGATGCATGAAGATGTGAGATGACTACAAATGACCTCTCTATAGTATCTACTAGGTGCTGTTTTAGCAGGTAACTGTATCCTATCAATAGCTGCAGAGGTGTCTTATTGAAGATAGTCACATACAAAACTGTAAATTAAATTTGGTGCTCAGTTTCCTCAGACTTACATCAGTGTTACTGCAATGAACAGTGCTGGCTGCACACAAAATGAAGTAGCTTGAATTGGTAAACAAAGATGGATTTAGGAGCTAAGGGCAGCTCATTCAAAGGTCAAATAGGGATCATTTATATTCAAAACCCAAGACACCTGGCTACCATAATTAATGTTTTTGCTCAGTGAGTTTTCATACAAAGTTTCATATCTGGCTCCCTATATCTGAAAGACTGAAGTGATTATCTTGAGTATTACGCCTCTTTTCCCACTGCTGTTGGACATGTAGAGCATGAGCTCCTTGTACTAGGTGTTGTGATCTCCTGCTTGATAAGAATATTTTAGGCTGGACCAGATGATGGGTCTAGCCCAAGCCTTTTTTTACAATTATGGACAGTACCACGATCAAGTTCAGGCAGCAGAACGGCTTGCCCAGAGAGGTCGTGCAGCCACTGTCCCCGGAAGTTTTCACGGCAACACTGGATACAGCCCTGCGTAACCCGGTGTGCTCTCACAGCTGACCCTGCTTTGAACAGGAGGCTGAACTAGATGACCTCCAAAAGTCCCTTCCAACCTGAATCACCCTGTGATCCTATAGTCTAAACCTCTAATAAACCAAGATCAAGTATTCAGCAAATAAATCTCTTTTCATTTTCCCATTAACATTGTCATAATTTTACAGTAGGCCATGGAATATCACTATGACCAGTCTTTGGGCAGATTTGCTCACTTTGAGTCCAACAAGATCTTGAACCATTAAATATTTGTGATGTTTTCATTTCTTTTCATTATTCTCTTAATTTATTAAGGTCAACACCAAGATGGTACAAGGCTCGTTATTTATACATTTAATTTTCACATCTGGCAATTCACGACAAGATGAAGAACAAAACAGTAACACTGGTTGACAGAAGCTGACAGAGATATACAAAATCAGTGCCACTCTAATAGTCCAGTGCGGAACTGGCTACAGGAAAGACTGACTTGAAAGCTTTAAAAGACCTGTGACCCAAATTTACTCTGTGTTTAAATTCACTGAACTAAACCACTAGATGCAATTTGTCTTAACGTTCTTAAAAACCAATTGCCTTTTCTTCAAGCAGTCAATCTCCTTGGGGATAAAAAAAGAAAAATTATGACATTGTCCTTCAACATCAATGAACGACACCATATTTCTGTTACTGCGATGCTAGATATTGTCAGGCTGCTTAAATCAAGCACATAGGCAAGTTAATAAAAAGAGAACACTGTTAAATTTAGAGTCAGCTGCATGTAAGAAAGAAAACAAAGCAAGAATAACAAACAAATAAAAGGTATTTCTGCCTGATGGAATATAGACCTTCAGTTTCTCAGCCACTCTCAAATTATTGAAGGGATTATGATTGGTACAAATACTGCATTTTATTAAGGATTCCGTATACTTTCTATATTTACCCTCTACTAGCAAGTTTATACTTCACAAACTACTTTCACAAAGAAAAGCATACGGGTCATTCACCAGTGATAAACATTTACACATACAGATCACACATGAAACTGAAGTATTTTAATAGCAACACCCCTTTACAGAAGAGCTGTTCCCCTACTTTTGCTTTAGGTGCTCAGTTTAAGTGATATAAAGTCATTTTCTGTTACAGCAGCCAACTACATACAAACAACACTAAATAAAAACTAGCTCACTAAATAAACCCCTCTCAGATGGTAACTGACTCTATTTTGTGTATATATTAAAGTTCAAGTAATGATCAGCCTAAGTTGGTTTTTTAAAAAAAACAACCAACCAACCAAACCAACGACCACTAGTTTCAGAGACAAAAACACCAGGGGAGATACAGTTGTCTATGAAGACTACAAGAACAGATATACCAATATAAATGGGACAAATTCTCAGCACTAAGGCACAATAGAATTAATACTAGAATATGGCTAAAACCTTACTTACTACAGCATTGAGTGAGCAGTTAACAAGGAGTGTTCCTATGCTCAAAACACTCGGCTACAACATCAGTGAGTTCTGTGTTTAAGATGCTTTTACCTTAGTGTAGCTGCACACAGCATTCCTAAAAGATGGGATTTCAGAGGGCAGTGATAGTGCTCATTCACACTGTACTTATTTTATAATTAAGGATCGGTTCATACTTGCACAACAAAATGGAATTTTCATACTAAATTCGTCCCTTTAGCATCGCGCTTTGTGGAAACTATCGATATGACAGTTCTAAAGGGAGAAAAGCAGGTTCAGTCAGTGTAGGATGTCGATGGTCACTCGAGCTGACCAGAAAACCCCTGTTGTTTTGGAGAGTGGCCAGTCTAGGTCCCAGAATTTGTGACCAGCATAAGGCACGATACAAAACCCACTTAAGTCACGAGATTTAGGTGGGCTTTGGATCAAAGACACACTTAGCTATGGGTTTTGTGGTTCCACCGCTCTGTTCTCCCCCAGACTTTAAACAACATTCCCCTTCAGAAAAAAATTCAAGCACGCATCTAGAGCAAGGGGATTTAGGCATAGGCTTAAAATAAGGGTGTTCTGGAGAGTCTTCTCAAACAGGCCCTCTGTAAGATCTGTCGCTTGCTTTTAAAACAGACATTTCTCTGGCACATGTGGGCCTTTGCATTATTTACTTTTAATCCACCGAGATCCCGGGAGTTCAGTAACCACGCATGGCTCAGGCTGAAAAGCCACCCTAGGAGGAAGAAGAGCTCCAAATACTGCGGAAAACCCAAATCCTGCAAGTTTGGGAAAGGCAAACCCAAGACGCCCAACGCTTCAAACGAGGCCCTGGGCAAAACCGCGGCGGGAACAGTTTGGAAAACCTCTCCTCCTCCCCTGAAAGAGCTAGAAAGACGGCGTCGGTCGCGCTGCAAGAGGCGGTCT
>NW_009234544.1:0-3255 GCF_000690835.1 Fulmarus glacialis | reverse complement strand
TTTATAAATTATATAAATAAGGTAGGTTTCATGGAAATGTTTCTAGAAAAGAAGAGAAGCAGCATAAATACAATTAAAAAAAAAGTGGAAAATGACTCCATGAAGAAGGAAATGACTGGAAGGGTTAACTTCCAAAAAGGGCAAGTTTGGCATTGTGATGGATATGGTTGGTGTTGTAGGTGTTTGTTGGTAATACCTTTCTCAGCAGCATAGATAGGATTTTCTGAAGTGGGGAGGGATTCCGTTTCAGGGGAAAGGGGAGAAGAGTGTGAATTCTGGGGCACAAGAAGGAGAAAGGAGAGTGAAGAATAGGAGGAAGGAATGTGTGGACACAAGGAGGTGTACATAGTTTCAGACATGATTCCTGGTCCATGTGCCGCAAGAACTGGCGCTCTGTCTCGGGGTTTGGAGAGGTGAGTGAATGCCTACTTTTCAGACCTCACATCAAGTGAAGGCTTTTATTTCCCCAAACCAATTTATGCTCTCTTATTTCTTATCTCCCTGGCTTACTTGTTTTGCCTTGTGGTTGTAAAAACTGGTTTGCTATTAAGTAAAAGTGAGTTACATGGTCAGTGAGTGAGTAATGGAATAATCAGCACAGATTCTTCAGAACAAATTAAATACAGAGAACAGATGAAAGTCTGCAATGTTTACAACATTAAGTTTCCTTCTGAATCATGGGACCAGCCACCACAGACCAAATGTATAAAAATATTTAAATCCATAGTCAGCCCCAAGTAGAATCACAGTGTCATAACAAATCCCAAGGATCCGAGATTCTTTTCAGCTTAAGTTATTGTCAACACATAAAATCTCTACTCTTCTAAATAAAAGCAATAATAATCTCAGCAATAATAATTAACTAAATAAAAAAAGGCAAGAGACGCAACTGTTGTAATTGAACATAATTCAATTAGCTCTGAAAACTTCTAACAGATACTGGCTCAAGCTTTTCAAGACTATTCAATTCTATGATTCTATGATTCTAAGACTGGAAAAAGATGACTGCTATGCTATTTAATCTGAAGGTATGAGCTAAAGTTTATGAAAAGATCTATAAGAATTTGCATTAAATTTATAAAATCATTTGTCCTAGTTATAACAAAATTCAACCTCTTTTCTTCCCTCTCTAGATAGAGGAATGTGGACTATAATCTTCCTCTTTAAACTATTCAGTGTGTTTTGTCTTTGAATAAATGGTTCTCAGTTCTGAGTTTTAATAGCATGTATATTAATGTTGCTATTTTACCTCAAGCCAACTTCCACTTTTACAACTTCAATTATAATGTGTTTTTTTATGTTTGAGCTTACTAGTATGTTTTATCATACGACTTTTGGAAAACAAGAGATAGGTTTGTGAAGGTGGAAAATGCAGATATAGTTACTTCCACATGCAAAATTATGTCATTAGAAACTGAAGCCATCTTTAAAAACCTGTTCACTAGGGAACTAAGACTTTTAAAGAGGAACTCAGAGTAGCATATGAAAGAACAGACATGTAATATCATCTTTGAAGCTGAAATATTCTATGAAAATTTTAAACATGCACAGTACTGCATGAGTCAGCCATATGAAGTGAAACTCCAATATGAATTCAAATATAAAAAGTGCCTTTAAATAAATGACCACACTAAACATTAAAGAGAGTCTGAGAGATAATACACCAAAGCAAACATGGTGCACTCTTTACGAGCAAAAGTGCTGAACAGCCTCAGGAATGAGCCATCTAAAAGGTTGAAACTTCTCTATCTTATTTTCTATCTCTTCTATTACTTTCTTTCTTGACATGCTATAGCATAAAGTCAGCATAATTAATGAATTGATTCCAGAAAAAAAAAAAAAAAAATTACAAATATAAGGTTTGTGTCTAGTTAATGAATTTGTCACTGAAGCCCATTTCCTTATGGAAGAGAAAACATAAAATACTGCTGGCTGATTTTTTTAAAGACTTCCAGAGAGAGGATAGGAAAGGCAGTAAAATGCAGACAGGGTGTCACTATGTATTTACAAAACAAAAATAAAAAACAATAGTTAAAGCAAATATGGGTAGTAGGCTCATGAACTATATTTAAAGTTATCTACATCTCAAACTAAAACTCACTCTATTCTGGAGACTAAGAGCTGATCACTAACTTTTTGTAAGAGTTGTTGCACAGAACCAGAATTCTCATTTTCAGGTATGGCATGGAAATCACTCTGATCAGTCCCTATTAGCTTGGTCACTCTGCTCTCCTGAGTGGCCAGGCTGTGTATTTGAAGGACAGTAGTCAATAAGGGCTGCTACAAACTTTCTAGTTGTGTTTACACAATTTTTCTGTTTTAGAAACCTTTCATATCATCTCTTGATTGGGGGACTGCTGAAGTTAGGCACTATAGAAAGTCTGTCCATATAACATTTCAGGTGCTAATTTTTAATCACCTGATGACAAACAAAGACTAGAGTTTTAAAAGCTGATCCAGTTTCTTATGCTTTTGTGATTTTAACCTCTCATGTAATTTCTCCATCTAGGCTCAATATGACAAATGTCCGTACTCTGGAGTACATGTTCACAGACAAATCAGGCACGACTTAACAACAATGTAGTCCACTTTTATAGGAAATCTGTTTAGAAGATACAGAAATTAATAAGGAGTTATAATCTTTCTATAGACTTAATTAAGCTTTGAAAGCAGTTCATGACAAATTCTACAGGATGGCTCACTAAAAACTATGTGAAGGTTTTTACTTTCTATTCAGTTAGTTCTATTTATGTAGTGCAATTTAGAAGTTGGTTGTTTCTTGTTTACTATTCTCTTTTTAAACATAGCAAGGATATTCTTTATCTTCTGGACTTTCTTAGCTTTTCTGTATCCTTCTACAAAAGCATGTAGTGCATGTCACAGCAAAACTTCCTGCTATCTGTCTGTGACAATGTCCTGCTTACCAGTGAAATCGTGCTTATGAACACAGAAATGCGTGTGTATATATATATTCTTTTTATGTGTGTATGTATTTATTTGTGAAGCATATAACTTCAACCTTTAATGCCAGGCCTTTCGTCTGTCAGTTCCTTCATGATGATATAAGTAGTACACACAAACATCTCTGCTCCTTCTACAAGAAAAAAAAACACCACAGAAACTGTATTTGAAGATCAAAACCATAAAAAAAAAGAAATTATTAAAACTGTTTAGAAAAAAAGTATTTTCTTCTTTCTTCCTCTATTGGAACAACAACATGCATATAAGATTCAACAAGACCAAGTGCCAGGTCCT
>NW_009234543.1:0-8726 GCF_000690835.1 Fulmarus glacialis | reverse complement strand
GTTGTATTTCCAGCAGATGTCCGGAAAGTATGCTTAGATGTGTTTTCCAATGTTTTGTTATTTTTGAGACTTAGGCCTAAACCTTCTCCAGCGCATTAGTATCTCTGGATTGTGAACAACAGAGCTGGACCTCTGGTTGCAGTGTCATTTGTGCTAGACCAAATACAAAGATAACGTGTGTCTTGTTTATACATGTAACCATTGTGTTGCAGGGGCAGCCTCCTGCTGTTTGCCTTCCCCACTGCAGGGAAGCAACATAAATGAAACAGCAGCATAATATTTACAGTATCCACGCACATGCACACAGAGCCTGCTCGCACAGCCCATGCCATGGCTATGCCAGGGGAAGTCATGCTCCTGCACACTGATCCCAGCAGGTGCCTACGGGAGGGCACTCATGTTAGCTCAAATCACTGACAGGGACGGGATCATGATTGCCACGGTCCGCATCAGGGTATAACACAGATCTTCATCCCAGGCCCAGGGAGAAGCACAAAGCTCCAGCGCTGCCTCCTGTGTGGAGGCTCCTGAGGAGCCTGCTGACAGTTATTCCTCCAGGGTCCTTGGAGCATCTTCCCCAAAGCTTGCTTCACCCATCCAGGTTTATGTTGCTAGTTTCCTAGTCTGAGCTAATATGGTGAGATAACGCCATTGATGTTTTCATCCAACCTTTATCCCTTTCATTGGCTATTGCTGGTTCCTTCCGTATGTTACTTCTGGCTGCTCATCCCCACAATCAGATTACTTTGTCATGCTACTTTTGAGTCACTATGGTCCATGATCTCTAGGCAAGCACTGATTACTTCCTTGTACCAACCACCACCCTATGGCTCCCCATAATTTCAGCCAAAAGCTGGAAAGATTACCAGGTAGATATTTGGCTGTGGCATTATGGGAGGGCTATGTGTATTCCTTCACACATTGCACATACACATTCTATGTATTTCTTTCACTACACATAACCATTGTCAGCTGCTGTTTCCCAGGCAGACTTGCCTCCTGTAATTGTCCTTCAGGCTTTGCCCAAAAATGTGTGGCTTTATATTGGTTGTGCCGAGATGAGAAAAATATTTGACCGTATCTGGAAAATCTCTGCCAGTCACCAGTACTCTTACTGCTGGCCACTCTTCCAGTCTTCATCGTCAGCAGATCATCTCTGTGGTGATTTTTATGGGAGAAAGGGTGGGGATTCAATCACTGATTACAGCATTAAATAGTGACTCTTGGCCCTGCAGTCATTGCAGATGCTCATTCAAATCGCATCTACTGCACTGGCTTCTCAGCAGTACCAGGTTTGAACATTTAATGTACGTTGTAGAGGTCCTGTATTGTTCTCATTCAGTTTCCGCACAGTTTATAAAAGGCATTATTATAAAAGGCTTTTGGAAAAATAATGATTCTTAAGTTAACTTCTGAGTCAGATTTTTTATGATTACATTTTGCATTCCTAACACATTTTTAGTGTTAACTTTGAAAAATTAAACTTTAAAATTACGTATTTCTCTAGAAAGAGAGGAATCTTGGCTTTGTCAACATTCACAGGAGCCTGGTATAGCTGGGCAACAGCCCTGGGGAAAGTCTAAAACATTGCCTGTTTTTCGGGCACTCAGAGTTGATGTAATTCAAAAAACAAAACAAAAAACACAAACAAAACCAAAACAAAATAACAACAAAAAAGGCTAGCTTTGCTTACAAATCCTAGTCTTGCTAAGATCACTGAAGTCAACAGCTACAGTGACACTTCCATATGGGAACTTTTACATTGTTCTCAGCAGGATTTTACCTAGAAACCTTAATACCGTGACTTTGTGTTGTTTCTGGGATTTTTTTCCCCAAATACTGCAACTGTTTATGGCAGGTATAGATAGATAAACACATTTTAGAATTCAAACCTGACAGCATTTCATAGAAATAAGGTATTTTGCTTTATGGTAAGTGTGAAATAAGTATTCCACAACTGGGACACCATTAATAGCAATTTTGTGGAAAGTGCCTATCATTTTTGTAATTTTTGTGTTACCGGAATGATGATGTCAGGAATTACAGAATAACGTTGCAACCTTTAGAACAGTGCTGTGAGCAAAATGATTTCCCAGTTTCTAATGAACTTTAAAACATCTACTCAGTGACAAGATCTTGTCCAGCAACAGATTGCGTATTGAATCATCGCAGGAGCGGTAGAGTTGAACTGAATAACCCTGTTGCTGTGTGTAAAGTAGGCCTGTGATTGAGTACTGGTCTTAGTATGTGAAGGTTCGCTTTGGCAGACGTGAGCTTTCAAATCTTGTTTTGTATTATTCCTAGGTGGCTCGTGAAAATGGTAATTGCTTTCAGTGTAGCTCGTATGAAGCACATTGAGGAAATTACATGCTGCTAACTGCACCCTGTTACTTCATAACACAAGCAGTTTTCTAATATTCATTTGTTTTATTTAAATTTAGGACAAGTTCCAGGCCCACCTCGCCAGAGAAACATGAAAAAGTGATGAGAACGATTCTGAAATCTGTACTGCGACCCCTCCCTAGTTATCGCTTCTGAGTTGGTCCATACTCAATGGAAGCACTTGCGATCTCTTGTGCAACTGAATAAAGGGCAGTGCTTTTGCATCAGGTTTTTATATGACTCTTTTTATTATATTTTAGTACTTTAAAAGGAAATTACTTTTCACTAAGAACAATGTTTTACATTCTCATGTGAAATTACTACTAAGTTAACAGCTGAAGTGTGCCTGCATCACTGTATCATAAGTTGCAAAGACTCTCCTTGGTGTTTATTTTTCTATAGTGTATAGCTGGATTCCTTGTAAAAAAAGTTATTAAAATGGCATTTTATTAGTGAATTTTAACATTGTATGGTTATTTGTTTCCACCTTACCTATTTACTTTTTTTGCTGTTCCTAAAATTGTTTGGGTTTTAATATTTCTGTAGGATCATTCTGACTACAGAATAGCTAAAATACTCTCCCAAATATCAGAGATATATGTAGCCTTCTGTGAATTTAGGGTTTGCTTTTCTGTTTTACAATAACTAAGTCCTCCCTCCCTCAGTCTTTCTCATCACATTCTGATTCAGTGTCAAGCCACCACTCCTTGAGCTCTTTGTGACTGAGCTATGTATGCATGATATATTTGGTCTGACTGAATTCATGCAATATAATTAATCTGTGCCTGCTCGGGAAGCCAAATGCATGTTAGATTTTCCTCCAGTGTGACCTTCACCTATCAGACTGATCTTTCGTGCCATTAACTTGACTCAGTATCAGAGCTCTCCTTCCAGCTTCCTCTCGTGTTCCCTCTGGTGCAGTACTGCATTCGGGTACCTGGTTCTTCCCCGTCCCACCACCACGGCAGCTGAGCAGAGCTTTGAGGGGAAATTGCCTTGGTGTTCAACGTACGGTATTTCCATACAGTACAGGATGTCTGCCCTTACTGCGCTGCAGGTGTGTCCTGTTTGGTGTGTCCCCTCCACCCTGCTCCAGGTGACAGCTTGGGCAGGTGTCTTCTCTCACTGCCCTGTCACAACCAGCTACTAGTGTGCTGGGTTGTATTTGCTGATGATTTGAATAAAGGTAATGGGTGCTAGTCCACATATGAGCAAACTCATGCTGGAACTAGTGAGATAGAAGGGCACTGATCTTCTCCAGGAAGGCTTCATTACAAGTAGTTTGGAAACAGCTGAACTAAGCTGGCTGCACCCTTGCCTCTCCCTCAACTTACCAGAGACTTAGATCTAAGAGTGTAGTATGAAAAGGAGCTGCTTCTGAACACTTGGCAAACTGGAGCATCAGTGTTACAGAAATGCTTATGTGTTTAGGAACTTAAAAAACCCACAGCAAATTGTTTCCAAAAAGTAGATTTAGATTAGACTAGTGTTTATAAATGGGAAAAAAAGGTGTCAATGCAGGAAAGTAGAAATTAAGTTCAGTCCAAAGTACAAATAGATGGGATATAAGTAAAGCTTACAAGCACTGAATTAGAAGTTTTTAACACAACTCTTGGACTGCTGGTATTGATCTGTCCTATTTAATCTGGATTCTTTTAGCTTAATCTTCCTAATTCAAAAGGCTCATAACTTTTGTTTAAATGTGTGCATTTTTGGCAAACAAACAAACAAACAAAGCCCCTAAACTATATCTACCTCTAATGTAAGTGAAACTCCTGATTGCAAATCCTAGCTCTGCCCAGTACCTTGTTCTGTAGGTACCTTTCAGGGAGGTGTGTATTAAGTTGCTCGTAAGAGAAG
The DNA here is from genome assembly GCF_000690835.1 of Fulmarus glacialis. NCBI lineage: Eukaryota > Metazoa > Chordata > Aves > Procellariiformes > Procellariidae > Fulmarus > Fulmarus glacialis. The sequence goes on along the minus strand of NW_009234543.1, from coordinate 4,484 downwards.
AGAAAAGAGGCGGCATTCTGGTGGTACACCCATTTCCAGTCATAATGTATCACAGTGCAAAAATATTCCAAATATCATGCTAAATAAGACTTCTTTCTGTGATACATACCTGTGGTATTTGTTGTCATGGTATTTCACAGAAGCTAAATGCTTCTTGGGATAACTTAAGATTCATTCTTCTCTTTCTTTTTCTTTAGAAAAAGTATAGGCAGAATTGTAATACCAGAAGTATTTTAAGACTCTGGAAATGTGAAATCTCTACCTTTGAAGCATACATGGTGTTTAACTTCGGGGTATCAGAAAAATCTTTTCTGGAGGCACATTATTCTACTACAGCTTATTAAAAGATTTTTCTCTACAGGATATTTGACATTTGGATATTGGTGTTCATCAGAGATTGATGCACTTATTTAACTGGTTTTGTCCAATATTGGTCTTGGCAAGCCCTTGTTTATCTGTCAGGCAGATGACCTTTTAGTTCTCAGAAAAATAATGTGATGTGTGTGTGTGTATATATACACACAGATATATATATATACACACACACACACGTATATATAGAATAGAGGAGCCTAGCCTCCAAGAAGCTAGGTAGGACAAGAGGCTGGTACGAGTGGTAGGGGAGAGGAGCCGTTTGTGCTGATGGCCTGCCTGTGGGGGAAAACGAGCAGTGCCAAGAGCTCCCGTGCTGTGTGGAGAAAATGCTGTGGAGCTTTAGTACCAATCCTAGGTGAAGGAAGAGCCTCTGCTGGAGGTACTGGACTGCCCCTGGTACTCGTGGCTCCTCAACAGGTGCTTCTCTCTCTGGGTTGATTGGAGCCTGTGTTGACGAAGCGTTGTACCTGACAAGTCTGTGTATTTTTGTCGTTCAGTGGTGGGAGCATCCAAGGCTGTATTCCTGAGTCACCAGCAGACTCGGAGCACAGCCAGCAGGCAGGACACTGTGCAGTTCAGGCTCAGGAGACTGCAAAGCCGCCCTCAGGCAGCCCTGTAACTTTGGTGGTGGGTGCTCCTGCCACGTCTGCTCTCAGCCTGGCCTCCCTTTGGGGACCCCTTGGCTACTTGCCAGGCTGCCCGTTCCAGAGGCAAATGTGCTTGTGGGAGCTGGGAGCCGTGAGGTGCTTTGCAAGGCCGCAGGTGACCTTTGGGACAGCCCCTGAGGAACTCATGCTGGATACATCGCAGGTGGCATCCGGGCCCTTCTGCGGGCTACCAGTAACTTACTGCCTTCTGGGTGTTGGTAAGATCTTTCCTAATGCCTGCTCTTACTCTTAATGAGATAGTGCTGTGCCACTGTGCTAATTCTTTAAACTTTTGAGATTTTTTATTTGGCTGGCTGAAGGTTATGTTAAAAAAAAAAAGTGGCAATGCTTTGGAAGTTAGCTTTGGGCTTCTCATCAGTATTGTTGTAACAGGTAAGAAATGTCCTCTTACTTGAGCAAAAAGGTACTAGGTGATCTGCAGGGAAGAGGATGTGAAGGGTGCCGTGCTGGGAGGATCCCAGCTGTGCTGCTGCAAGGGCTGACTCAGACTCCAGTTCCACAGCCCCAGGTAACGGATCTGTGCACTGTCCTTCACAGGGGTCGGGTCAGTGTGTGTGTGTGACCCAGTTTGTGCGATGATATCCTGGCACGCGTACAGAGTTTATTATCCTATGGCAGCTGTAGGAGAGCCTATTACCTGATTTGGCATAAATTTAATTTGGCATGAACAAACAGTACCTGATTTGGTATAAAAGCTTGCCAAAAGTAACTTCACTTGTCCAGACTTCCAAACCAATTTGAACTGAGTAAGTTTATGCTGGATCAGTGACTGCATCATATTTCTTTTCAAAATCTCACTCTAGGAGTCTTAATGCTGGATGTAGCATTCTGTCAAACTGCACACTCTGAATGGTGTTGGTGTCCTTTTTGTTTAGCGTGAGTTTATCTTCTGTTATAAATAATGTGCACTTCTAGACCAGCATTCAATACTGGCACTAAATCAAACCTGTAATTTTGCACTCATACAATGACTAGTTTTAAAATCTGGCACTTTCAGGTGGACAATAAAAACCCACCACCTTTAAAAGGACAAAAGATAAATTTTATGTGTGTGTATTTAGTTAGTTTCCCGGCATGCCCTGGTGTTTGTAAGTTGGTACATCATAAGGATCAGTTCTGTTTCAAGTTAACTTGGCTTTGCATTTGCACATTTTTAAATCAATCTACAGTGTAAGTAATTTAATGTCCCCAAGTTTCACTGGTCTTAGGTCCGTCACTGTTAGGGTGAAAACGATTCAAGTATTGCCTTAGTATATACACAAAAGCCCTAGGAACAAACTATTTTCCCGTAGCACTTTGTGCCAGATGCGAGCATAGCGGAATAGTGGATAATTTAAGTGTTCCTATGCATATAGTCTACTTCATCCTTCGCAGAAATGAGGATTGTGAATGGAGTAAGGCTGTTTGTTAGCAATTCACCTCCAGGCAAAGAGAGCTATCTGTAACTTGATGTATTTGCTGCTGAGGCTTCCCCAGCCATGCTCCCCCACCACCACCTGTGGAAGCCAAGCACTCGGCACCCACTGAATGGCAGTACTCTTCCCCTGCCTCTGCCCAAGCCTCTGCAGGGCCTGCATTCAGCTGTGCATTCAGGTGGAGCCTTTCCATGACAGTCAGTGTTGTATTATTCCCCTGCTTCGCCTCCTCCCTTCCCTCTCACCCCACTGCACCGCAGTAGCCCCTCAAAGATAGTCTCTTTGAGCATTCACTGTTTCCAGAAAACAGGCTGGATATGGGGGGTAAGAGGCAGATGCTGCAGCCCCCTATTCAGAAAAGGAATCTGCAGAGAAGAAATCAAGCCTGTCAGTCTTTCAGGATCTGTGAGCTATAGTGAACGTGTTGCCTGCGACTATGCTCCCATCAGCTCCCTGGTTCCCAAAGAGCCAGTTTTCTGAAGGACAGCGGAAGCACCCTGGCAGAAATGTTTCTGCCCAGTATGGGGTGGTAAAGTTTTGAACAGCGTGGCTTTCCAAGTACTGGTGTGGTGTGTCTGTACCCTCTGAAGGGCAGGCATATAGGACGCGCTCTCTTGTGACATTTTGACCTCAGTAGTATGAGCAGAGAAATCAGAGGCTGAAGCATTTCAGGACTGGGTAGGGAAGAAAGGAGAGGGCAGGAGCAGAATGAAAGGGAAGGAGAAGCAAGGACCAGTTGTAGGTAACGGGAACAGAAAGTGGCTGATCCTGCAAGTAATTTTTTGGTAATCTTCCCTGAATGGAGCGTGAGCAGACATTCTCCCACTGCTGCAGAGATCTGGAATATCTGCTAATGCAAATGTCTGCCTGTCTCACAGTGAGCTATGCTACAGCATGCCATCAAGCCATGTTTCACAGAATGCAAACATGGTTCTGGCAAATATGAATGCCATCCTGTCTCTTGCTACTTGGAGAGTTGCAGCCCCAAACTGCTCCCTTGTTTGAAGACTGTACTGTACCGTGGATGCTGGGGTGCTGTGTAATGTGAACCCATGCTAACCCATGTGAAACCCGTGATTTTTTTTTTATACCTGTCATGTACATGTGTGAGGAGGAGAACAGCATTCACATGATGACTTCCTGTTTTCAGAATAAACAAACTCTTCAGCCTCTCTGGTTCTCCTGGCAGCTCAGGAGCAGGGTCTGCAGGGATACTAGGTGCAGTGCCACAGCCATGTTACTCTGCTCACTGCACTCAGGAGGGGAGAGTGGTCCTCTGCTTACTTTGGAGGCCTGGGAGAGCTGCATTGCTCCTGCCCCACATGTGATACCAACACAAACCTGGTCACTCCAGAAGGGAGAGCTGTTTCTGACAGAAGGAGTTGTTAGAAAACTCCTCCCCAGATTTCTTCCCTACTTTCTGGTCGTTACTGTTACTGGCGGAGCAGTCCTTGTAGTCAGGACTACTGGCAAGGTACTGGATTTGCCTTTGCACAAGTCTCCGGGGGGCTGCAGGAATTCCAGAGGAAGATCATGCCTTGGTGTGCTGCCACACATTCACCCTGAGATCTGTGGTTAAACTGGGATAAGCCACTGCATCAATACAGGCTCCAAAACAAAAATTTCCTGCTGGTCCCTGTAGTGCCCTTCAAAGGTGGTTGTCGGCCTCGGGCTCTGTCATTTTTCTTACTTTCTGCTAGGAGGAAGAAGGGGGGAGGGGAGGGAGAGAAAGTACAGTTTCTGTATTTTCAGAAGGGGACACAGCACCAGCCGGCAGGGCAGGTAGCGAAGGGAAGGGGAAGGACAGCAGCTGGATGAGCGACAGGGCGGGTTGTGCTGAGGCGATTGAGCGGTGGGACCACGCCGGGGGGGCGAGGCCTTCCGCAGGCCCGGGGGTCCCTGCCTTCATCACCGGAAGGCTCACGCTCCTAGGGGAGTTCTCGTTGGGGGCCTGGCGCTAACTGCTGAGGCAGACCAGGTCCTACCGCGCTCCGGCTCGCCCCCGGCAGGGCCGGCCGGGGCGGGG
>NW_009234542.1:6850-11808 GCF_000690835.1 Fulmarus glacialis | reverse complement strand
GTTGTCTCTCACGACAGTGGCCAGGTTGAGTTCTAGCTGGGCTTTTGCCTTTCTAATTTTCTCTCTGCGTGACCTAACGAGACCCCTGTACTCTTCTTGAGTTGCCTGCCCCTTCTTCCACAAGTGATAAACTCCTTTTTTTCCTGAGTCCATGCCAGAGCTCCCCGTTCAGCCAGGCCGGTCGTCTTGCCCGCCTGTTCTTCTTACAGCACATGGGGACAGCCCACTCCTGCACCTTTAAGACTTCCTTCTTGAAGAACGTCCAGCCTTCCTGGATGCCTATGCCCTTCAGGACTGCCTCCCAAGGGACCCTCTTGACCAGTGTCCTGAGCAGGAGAGAACCCTTCCCAACTGAGTTATTCTCTGATTCTCTAATCAAAGTTACTCTCTTTTCCTCACTACCTCTCTTAGAATATAATATTATTAAAAAATTCAATACACAATAATCCAACAGGATGAGCTGAAATAATGTTAACTCAATACTGGATAGCATCAAAACTCTTTTCTCCCTCTAAGCTAGCCAACCCCCTCCCTGTGGGTGATTACTTCACAGACCCAGTGACATCAGCCATGGTGTTTCCATTGCTGTGGACACGTGCTTACCACTCATACCTGAAAACATTTGTGCCGGTTTATAAACATGCCACAGAGCCTGGAAAGAAGAGGATTCTTGCAGGTTCTAGCATCTGGAATTTATCATCTCATTAAAAGCTCCGATGTGATGGTAGCTAACAACAGGAGGAAGAATAACAGAAAAGACGTATGGGATTGTTCAGTCATACCGGGGAACATACTTCACCCTGCAATGAGGGGGACATTCACAATCATTCTAATCAAACTACTCCTCATCAGCAAAATGTAAGGCACCCTTCCCTCTACTATTCATTGCCAATTCAGAAATGGAAAAAACAACTGGAATATCTTAAGTGCTGCTGGCATACAGAGGAGGTGGTTTTGCAATCTAATGCATTCACTACGTCATTATTCACGTTATTGCCAAGTAAGAGAAGTATCTTGACTGTCTCTTCCGCCAACCCTCAGCACTTCGGGTACATCTAGAATAAGACTCAGCTGGTTTATTTAAGTGAGAGTAGGATAAGGATCCTTGTAGAGGATCAGAGGATGTCTGTTGAGACAGCTTTAATTCTGAATTGCTTTCTGTGCATCCACACAAGGAGATATATGATCTAATTCTTTAAGCAAAGTCAGGGATAACTTGGCTTCCTGCTTTTCCAAAAGATAAGAATTAGACTCCAATGACTAATTCCTTTCTCCGCTTTATATTTGTTTACTTATTTTCCTAGGCCACGTAAATAAACATTTTGCTGAAGCAGGAGCAAAGTATCTAACTGACAATATCTTGTGACTCAGGCAACTAGGACATGGAGAAATGGTTGGTTTGGTTAGTGAAGGAAGTTAAGAGCAGTCTTGGAAATTCTCTCTATCAACAGTGGAAGACCAATGTATGTCTCCCAAATTCCTGGGAAGCTTTCTATGATGGCTTCTGGTCTGAAATAAGCTATATCTTAAGTTAACAGATTCACACAGCAGAGGTAGAAAAGTTTGGAAAATGATCAATTCCTCAGTCTAGCCTTAACAAATGCAATTATATTTGGAAGAAACATGCTTGAAATAAACTAAAGCTTACTGCTGATCTATGAAAGCTAGAACAATTACGTCCACTGGAAAAATAATTAAAAAAAGGTACCAATACCATTAGCTACTTGGACAGAGAGCTATATCATTAGTTCTGTAACAGAGACCTCCAACCTTTGCTCTAGCTGTTAATACAGAAAGCATAACCAACAAGTTTTAAGAAAGCTTTGAGCAACATCTCTAACAGCTTTTTCTTTTTTTTTTTTTTTGAGTAATTACACTGGAAGACAGATTGAATCAAAAACTAAAAAAGGTTAAGCTCCACAAGAACACTACTAATATCATTGCAAGTTTTACCCCCCAATCTAGCTGAATTTGCAGTACGCTTATTTTGGCACACTGATTTCTTACCCCATGTTCCTCTTAGCAGACACAGTCTTATCTCTGTTTTTGGATGTCTGAAGTAGAGCCTTTACAGGAAAGACTAACTCAGCTATCTTGCCTTTAAACTTCCGATAAAAGCAAACAACCATTTTGTGTGACAGTCCACCTTGGACTTCTATTACTCTGGGCAATTGAAAGAGAAGCAGGCACCTTCGAGGAGGACGTGCCTACCCAGAAGAGATAAAGCATATGGACATGCCAGTCCAGGGATGCCTTGGTCCGAGCATGCCACACGAGATCTGTGAATAGACACAGGACCTGGTATTTCCGAGCTGACAAGCCAACCTTTTCATTATAATACAAACTGTCTCCAAGAGAGACATGACTTACTGTCAGCATGGGACTGAAATCACAGGGAAATCATTAAAAAGGACTGCATTGCTGGGTTTCATAAGTCTCCAAAGATAGTCTCAAGACCAAAGGACAGACTACATATGTTAACTGGGTAGAAAAAACTTCTGTCAGAAAACCAGCAATAGAAAGGAATGGAAGCTATTGCGAACTCATTTGACTAAATATATCTGCTTCTTATGGACTGTTGCTCCAGAAATTGTAAGATAAAATAAAACCCGTTTCACTATAGCACATCCCAGATCTAGATTTGCACAGAGGAGGCACTCTCAGGATGAATTCACATATTATGCCTTTAGATGATTTAACATCTCACCATATGCTAATGGAGAAGATCCTATTCATGCCTCCTCCCCCACAATATGCAGAATACTCCCTTCCTCCCATTTCACCAGAGTTCGCCAAAAACCGTACCAAGCTGATTCAACACTGACTCAAATGTGCTAAAATGAACAACTTTCTGTGGGATTAGCAAGTTGAATTAACTCAGTGAAGGGTCAAACAAGTGCCAAAGCAGTGAGACTTCACTCTAAGATATTGAGATTGGTGTTGTGCCTCTCCTCCACCATACAGGTGTGAAAAGACAGCACAGGTAGGAAGCAGCTGGGGATCCTAGACAACAGAAACTGAAATTGCAGAAGTAAAAAAGTAGGAAACCCCAGGCACCGCAGACATCAATGACCTTCCTATAATTTTGATGCATGCCCCCTTCAAACGTACAGGGCTCCTATGCACTCAAATACCCTCTCTCCCCTCCCTTTCACATTTCTTCACTTGTCATACATTATCTATCCTCTGAGCTTTACCATCCCCAAATCCTTACTGTCTTTCCTTAGTGTTTCTTCTTCCCCACTTAAACTCATAATCACAATAAGAACAAGAGCATTAACGTAACACTCATCACCATCACAACAATCACTGAGCACACACATCCCACCCCTTTCCCCTTCCTTCTTCCTTTTACTTACACTATTCAGGAGACTGGCGATCGCAACATGTTTATGCAATGACGAGGATAACGGGGTGCTGCAGTAACTGCCACAAACACGCACAACTACTAATAACAGTCTTCTGACATAGTCAATATACAACAATTTTCCCTCCACATTAAAAGATCTCCCAAACCAACCAACAACCCACCAACACCATAGCCCCGCTCACAACTTATTTCCTTCCAATGTTCAAAGCTGTGTGTAATTCCAATTAACCTCTTTGGCGGACTGGAAAATAAACACACCGCTTTTCTACAAGATACTCCATTTCAGCATACAAACGAAACAGTAAACTAGTTACCAAAAAGAAACCAATTAGAAAGCAACCTTGGGAGCATCAGATCTATTGCAGATAGTGAACCTCCCCTTTGTACTCCTTGCTTTTGCAGGACTCGGTATGTATTTACCTGTGGCACAAAGAGTCTGACCTGACACCCAATATCCAAGTGTATTACCAAGGGAGACAAACATTGGCTGTGAAAGCATGTGGGCAGAAATGTAAGCAGAACACCGAGGTGATGATGAATAATGCACTCCTGAATGTCAAGGTACAGTGGGATTTTCATAATTTCATAACATACCAGCTTCTTTCCCACATTGCAGCAAAACAAAATAAAATGTAGGTGGAACCAAAGTCCTGTTGTTATTAGCACGCAAAGAAAATGAACTTATTTAAATTCACCCATCTGTTCTGGCCAACCATTTATGAGTAATTATCAACATTTCAGCCACCTGAAAAAAAGACAGAGAGTTCTAGGCACAAACACTTCCTAAGCAGTTAATATTCAGGCTCACAGATGATTAAACCATACAGTGTTTCATTCTTTCAGTGAGCTTTGTTTCTCGCCTGGCTTCCTGGCTGCTTTTTGTCTCTAGCATCTCTCTCCCATTTCTGGCAGATGAAGTGGAGGTGAAGAAGAAAAGGAAGGAAAGTTCCTGGGTAGCATAAAGATTACAGTAATTTCCAATCCTTCAGCAAGGAAGAGCTTCCTCAGGGAACAGATGACCTAATGCTGCTACCTGCTCCTCCACCCCACTTTATTTTTATTTTTTTTTAAACTTACGTTTACAGGTGTTTGCAATTATAAAGTTATACAACCCAGGGACAAAGTTTAGTACATTTATCTCCTTTCTGCCCCCAAATCCACAGGGAAGATACCTCCCACCCACACATTTCCTCCGCCTTTTTGTCATTGCTGTAGGCAAATTAAACCAGAAAACTGCAATTCAGAGAGATCCTCAATCATGCACCTACAGGTCATTGACATTGGGTTCACACCCAAGCCTGATGTGAATGTAGATGCCACTCATCAAAAGGACAGTTATGCCACAGATAATAAATCATCCCAACTCCCTAAATTAAACAACAGTATTAGCACAGGGACAAACTTACTTTCAAAGCATTCATGGTATTCTGCCTGATTACCTGCCCTTGTTCAAAACAAAGGGAGAACTGTCCTCACATGGCTCTACTTATGTTTCCTTTCAGCGTTCTGAAATAAGAGCTGTTTAAGATCTTGCATTTTGTTTTCAATTGGAAAGGTCACCTGGATCGGGTGGCGAAATGAGTCTGTA
>NW_009234542.1:0-6819 GCF_000690835.1 Fulmarus glacialis | reverse complement strand
GGGAAAGAGATGGTACACGGGGAAGGAGGGAGAGGAAAGTTTATTGCATCTTCATTTTTAAATTAGAAAAAGTCTCAGAGAAGTTATGGAAAAAGTATAATCAGTGAAAGAACAACACTCTAAGAGCCTACAGAATCTAATTCTCTTGAGCACTAGAAAACGCAGAAAGGAAAGTGATGACTACTTACATATAATATGTAGGATATAATCCTTCAAAGTACCAGCAATGCTTTTTGGCCTCCGTACACTACAAAAAAAGAAAAATATGGTATTAATATTTACGTAGGACAATGTACAATTATAAACACAAGCACAGAGTATTTATAAATACTGTAACTTTGAGTAATTTGGAAAGGCTTATATTCCCAAAGATTTCCCAATCCCAACACACACAGCAACTGGGAAGTCAGTTCATGTGAATGGCAGCGTGCCCTGCCAGGGTTCAGATCCCTCATGCAGGGCTTTGTCTGTAGGGCCCCAGAGCTTCCCACGATTCATGAACAAAGTCAGTACATTCGGTGCAGGCACAGGATCCAGCTGCATGTGTTCTCTGGCAGAACTGCTGCCTTAAAAGACCACAGAGAACTTAAAAGCCCATTCGTGGTTATAGTCACTTAAGAGACCTCCAAGGCATAACCAGTTTGATGGCACTATGCATACGACTACACAGTAACTTCAATAATTGCAGGGAATTATTCATCTTTCTGGAAGTCTCTGGTGTGCAGAGCCAGGCTCGGAAAGGAGCAGAACGGAGAACCCATCCATTCCATCTCCTCTTCCTACAGCTTGGAAATATCTCAAGTGTTCATTAAAGTACCAGGGAAAGGAAACTACTTTCTGCAGCCCAGGGGTAATGTTCTCTTTTGCAGATTGCCAGCATATCCTTGTTAAAGGATGGCAACAGGCACTTTCTCAGCATGTGTGTGCAGGCAACGTGGGAAGTGCACATCGTTACGGGCACTGCCAGAGTACAGACGGCAGCTCAGAACAATAGCGGCGCTTAAAAAAGAAAACCAGATGTCAAGCCCAAACTCTATATACAATGCACAAAATATTTCTGCGTATCCCGCTGACATCGCTAGCATAAAATGCTGTCTTCATCGCAGACATAGCTCCAGGAGCTCCACCGCAAGCTGCATTATCCGATCACACATGGCCAGGGTGTTGTGGGACACCCTTCGCAGAGCAGCGAGGAATATCTTGCTGGGGTTTTAGCAACAATTCCCTCTGCTGCTCACACCTGACACCCAATGTCGGAGAGCGCTCGGCACACCAGCAGTGCCTGGATCATCCTTCATGTTCACTTGGCAGCTCACCTTTAAATAATAGCTCGTATAAGTTTATTAGCCTCCCCGAATCCCAGAATACTAAATGAATCCAGTTAAGACAAAGACAAAGCGTTTTTAGATCCCCAACTCTCACTCCTCATGAATAAGAAAGGCTGCAAGCTCTTTAATGAGCATCTGATGAGCTAAATCACAGACAGATCAATTACAGCCCATGAAGACAAACTGCTATGGATTAACTTGTTAAGAGCAGTACAGGAGACGGGGGGAGGAGAAGACACTTTTGATCAGGCCTTTCCATTGATACAACAGGCTCACACCAGTCTTCAAGATGAACAAGCTTTAGCTTCTGTTGAAAGGACTGGAGCTTCTTCCTCGGGATAAACACAGCGGAAGCCTCGTTTCCCTCTCAAATCAATGCCGTGGTCCAGGCAGTATATGCAGGAGGGCTCTGTAGCTGCTGCTGGAGCAAGTGGTGTTCAAAGATCCATGTCCACATTTGCCCTATTCCCGTTTTTTCCCCCCTCCTTCAAACCTTCCAACTTCTTAACCCTTCCTTCCGAATATTTTCATCAGCTGGCTGTTGCCTCTTACTCTAAGATTAGAAATATGCCAAGTTTCTCTCCGTAACACCCTGCAAACATATATGCATGGTAAACCCAGCAGGTCCGCTGCCAAGTCAGTGAAAAATACTTTGGCTCTTCACCTTTGAAGGCCACAGATCAGCAGGTCCTGGCTAAAATCCCAGTCAACCCCTTGGGAAGCCTCATTTCAGAGTCCAGCTTGAGGTTTAGGCTGTTAAGTGTTTTTCCTTCCTGCTTCTCAACCAATATGAGTCACCGTTTACCTCAACAGCCTTAAAGCCTTCGTCAATCTCGAGCATTTTAATTGATGTTTTCCCAGCAATGTTTCTGAGCACGTGGAGCCTGTGTACCCTTTACAAGTGTAAAGGGGACATTTATATTCAGCATTCATTCTGCTCGCCCTCCTCCCTGTATTTTAATCTGCTTTACAAGTTCTCAAACGCGTTGGGAAGATTCCTCCTTCCCACATCTCCCAAGTTGTACGATTTCTGGTTCTGCCTCTTAACAATTCTCTGTTTCAGACAGCCAATATGCTTGCTGCTGTCACAAGAAAGGCTCCAGCCTGGGAAAGTTTTGCAAGTAACAGTTCCTTCTAGCTTACAGGGCTTAGATACCTGCACTAAAAATCCTTCGGTGCCCAGACTTTGCCTTTAAATAGGCCCTGGAACAGCAGTACCAGTCCCAATCCTGCCTTTTTTGAATATCACAGTGCTATGAATACTGCATGGCAGTTGTTCAGCTCTCCTACACGGGAATCGGGCAAACAAGCAAGTGGACCTCAAATGTGAGCAGCACAGCTGAATCCGATACACACGACATGTTAAACAGATTTACACACACAGGGTGAACCGTTGCAGTCCCTGCTTGGTTAAAACTCCTACCGATCTCCATGGCAACTTTATGCCAGTAAACCCCGACATAAAGCAGGCAGCTACTAACCACCGTCTCTACTGCTGGTTAGCAGACCTCGCAGGAATTCACTGCTAAGAATAAGACGAGAATGTCAGGAATTCACTGCTAAGAATAAGACGAGAATGTCATTGCCTCTAAGCATTTGAGCCTCTTTAGCACTCAGGTACCAGAGAGACAAACAGGGTAGTCAGGGCACGGATTAGTTTTTCCCATCCCACACACATCCTCTGAAGCAGGTTACGATCATCCGTCTCTTGCCAAGATCCAAATTATTCTTCTGAGTGGTACTGGCCTCTTAGTTAAGCTGGTGGAGGGCCATACAAGCGTGAGACAGGATGCACACCATCAGCATCAGGTGCTCATCCTCACAGAGCCTTTGGAGGATGATGTCCTTGTAGTTGTTTGAGACTATTAAACCCTCAAGAAACCGCAGCTGGCAGCAACTCACTGCAGTTCGCAAAACAGACACAAAGGGAAGATTACTCACATTACTGCAATACAAAAGGACCTCAAGACATCAGGGTTGGTGCCCGCTCTGCTAGCTCCTGTACGAAGACAGGCTGTATCTCAGAGTTTCTAACAAACGTTCGCTCATGTCTTTAAAAAGCCATTTACCCATTCACTAATAGCAAAAAAAGTGTGTTTATGGTTTTTAAACTGAGCTTAAATACAGCCCTGCTGATGCTTTCAACTTTTCTAGGAGAAGGACTCTGCACATTTTGCTTATAAAATTCCTCCTTCTATGTCCTTTAACAATTTGGCACAGCTATAAAATATAAGTACAAGAGTACGTTCATTTTTTAAATAAATGATGCAGGTCTAATTGGGTGTGCATATGTAATCTTTAGAGAATTGATGGTATGTGAATTAGACAGATGCTTGAATACATTCCTTAAGATTGCATATTTGGAAAGAGCAAAACCACAAGACTTGTTTTTTTGTTTGTTTGTTTTTAAATAAATCCGCATCTGTCTTGTAGCCTGTTTTCTTTGACAGACTGCAGCAACGTGAACTGCAAGCCGTCCCTTTCTGTGGCCTCTAAATTCATTCAGATTTCCTTTAAGAAAGGAAACGCGCTTCCTGCCAGAGATTGAAATTGCAAATGTTACTGCTGCTAGTAAGAACAATGAGAAAGAGAAGTTACTAAAACATTAACCAAAGACTGGTTTTGATCACACCATAAAATACAGGACGCGAGTACATATGTATGCACGTAGTGTGGGGGAAGACAGAGCAGGCAGCCTGCTCGCTGCATGTCAGATGGTACTCTACAGATCATTAGTTATGCTTTGCAGGATTTGCAGAAATACTATCTCTAGCAGGAATATCCTCCACATTGCAAATCATTATCTTGCAGTCCACAGGACAGTAAAAAGAAAACAGATCTGATCAATCAATTACTCTTTGCAATCAAGGGAGCTGATTCACGCCCAGTGCTTTTATTGGAGGTTTGGAAATTAATAATAAAAAAGTGAAAACAATTACAGCCCCATCTGCAGATAGTAAATACTTTCCAATACGAGTACAGTCAATTTTTGTTACGGGTACCAATGAAAAAAGCAGCCTGCTGTGGACAGACGTGTTTGTGGAGGGCAGGGGGAGGGCGATTGCTATCTGTATGCTGAAGGGACATTCAGAGCGAGTTTGTGACATCTGCTCAAAGCCAGATTCTGTAGGAGGCACAGGTCTGCTATCGATCACAAAGTCAATGAAACCCTATCAGTTATCTGCAACTGAGGGTGTGGCTCTTTCTTTTTAACCAGACAAAAAGCTAGATGCTACTCACAATTTCCATTACGTGTTACAGTTATAAGGATCCAAATAGGTAGATTCAGAAGGAGAAAAAGCAGGAATTTAACTGAGTGACCTGCCATACTGATATGACAGAAATGGCTCCTAGTATTCGGGGATGACCCACTTAGTGCCTGTTACCTCCCATTCAGCTGGGTATATGCGACGAGCGAGGGAAGGCAAGCAGTCGACTCAATGTGAGTGATAAGGCAAGCTTCAACTTTATTGCAAAACCCTACATGTATTTATACACTAATTTCTACCTTATGCATACTTGTCTTACAATTATTGGCTTAGCTCTAAAGATTGCATTAGCATACTCCTCCTACTTGCGATTACTGTTACATGGTCCGGGTTCCATCCTGTTTTTCTTATACAGTGTTTCTTCAAAAGCTGTTTATCTGTACAGTGCAAGGTCAGCATGACCTTCTTTTTCTCCCTTGTCAGCACGACTTGGAATTTTTCACTGCGGCCTAGTCTGGCTAACTTATGTCAAAATTGAATCACAAGGCTCCTCAGCCATTCTCCAACAGGTATATGCTATACGTTAGTAGCGTGCAAGTTGATACAAATGTCATTCTTGTGGCTACAGCTTCTGAGGCTCTGCTAGGATTAATTCATAGATGAACAGGAAGAAAGAATTAAAAGTACCTAAGCCATGGAACAAGGCCTCATCGTTTCTGAGCATCACACAATCCTATTCCAACATACACCCAGAACTTTGTCTTCCACACAGCCAGATCAAACCAGTAATTGAGGAAACGGGAAGGACAACACCTTTCTGACCATATGGCTTCACAGCATCTGAGAAACAACTGGCTATGCCTCCTACCTCTGTTACAGAAGGCCTCTTGCAAAACTCACCCGCACAGATCTTTCCCAGTTTTATTGGTCACTGCACCTGGCAAGTACTCGATGGAGCCCAGACAAAAGGATGGGACAGTCTACAGTGCAACTCCAGACTAAATAATCAGTCCCAGAAGGCACATTATTGGCTAGGAATCACAATGTTTTATAGGATCTGACCTTTAAAATTGTATCAGTTTTCAGAACACTATCCATTTCAGTGCCTAGACAAGAGCTGAAAGCATTATGAGATCCAAGCTGCTCATTAGATGTGGTGTGCTGAAATCAGGACCTCTGCATGCTGCAAGTTTGAAAGATTGGATTTGCAGAGACAAGAATATGAGCATACTGCTCTTCCATAGACAAGAAAAGGGCAAAATATCATCCATTAGAGTTAAGAGACAACATATACCGAAACTGAAAAGTGCAGCCTAAGGGTGAAAACAATACATTTTGCTTTAGCCTTGCCTGAATCCATCAAAATTCATCCCTGCTTCTTTCCTGGTGATGCTCATAAAAGTAGCATCATCTCCAAACTATTCTAAGAAACTGAGCTCGCAAGCCATGTTACCAGTGATTTCAACAAATACTCTTGTCACAAAAGACAGAAGCAACAGAAGTACTAAAAACCAGAATTACGTTAAGGTATTTATGTTTACTAAGGTAATGAGGAAACAGCAGGAAACTCTTGCGTAAATAGGATGCTAATCCTCTACCAAGTTTTCCTCCTATGTAACAGTAAACAGAAGAAATACTGTTGCAGATATACAGTTGTTTCATCAAGACCAAGATAACAAAGTCATATAACTCATAGTACAAAGAACGATTTTCATATATTTCAGAAGGAGTTGTTTCTGGCCAGTCTTTCTGGCTGTTCTCTAAGAAAGAGGGAATATTTCCCATATAGGATTCTTAAAAGAAGCAACTTTTCCACTTTGAATTAATCAGTCTGTGTTTTGCAAGAGTAAAAAATTTCAGCACAAGCACCTAATTCTTATTAGTTCTTCTGGTGCTCAGAACACATGCATTAATCATCATATTTTTATTTAGAATTAATGTGGGTTTAGCATTAGATAGCCTCCCATCACAAAGCATTACTTTACATTTAGATCGATTAACCTTTCCCACAAAAGAAATACAAATACCCCTTCCATGCAATTTCATTTCAGGAGCCTGACTGATTTTTTTCTTTTTTTTTTTTTTTTTTTCTTTTTTTTTTTTGCCATTGTGCAGCAAATTGCAAATGCACTCCAGTCCTCGAACGATACAATTTCAATTGAATATAATTCTTTCATCAGCCTCCGGCGGGGGGAAGAGGAAAGAAAAAAGGAAAGGAAGAGCCCCTCGTTTTTCGGAGCCCAGGGCAAGCCTGGGAGGCCCCGCCGGCCCGGGCGCCCTCA
>NW_009234541.1:76930-79830 GCF_000690835.1 Fulmarus glacialis | reverse complement strand
CGGCCCGGCCGGCTGGTCGGACCCCGGCAGCGAGCCGCCGTCATCTCCGGCCTCCTCCCCACTGAATAATTACGTTGAGAAAGTAATAAATACTTAGCTATCGGTGTGAACCACTTCGGGAAAACGCACAGAATATTCGGTGGCATTTTTTAATGTATAAGCTTTCATATGAACGGCAGCGTCAGTTTCCCAAGAAGAAAGTAGGCAGCTGCCTGGTTGCATGAAATAAGAACCGACGTACTCGGTATTTTTTTGGCTGTACCCGACCTCCTGTACGTACTCGGAAAAAAGAACAGCCTGCGACAGGTCTGAGCGTACGACTACGCGGTGTTTTACCTCAAGGTCCTGTCTGTTTGCAGAAGCATTTTGTCTAAGATCCGTGGATTAAAAAAACACATCTTGATATTTTAATCTTGTGGGCGGTATCACATGCACCCGTTATTAAGCCAAACTTACAAGCTGCGATACTACGTATTTCAAGTGTAAGGTCGTATTATGAAAGAAGTTCAAACGTCAGCGATTCCCGTGTGTACTGAGCTGAAATAGTGCAGGCGAGATTTGAAACGGTACCGATTGCGCTCTCGGTCACGGGTTCAACCCCGCTGGCGGTACGAATTTTGAATCTTCGATAGGCATTTTGTAGAATTAGCTATCTTTGCTTTATTCCTGGAAAAATGTTTAACAAATATTGTGTTTTGTGAATATGCCGATTTAAATGACTTCATCATTCAGGAGGTTCCCTAGTTTAAGGGAAGGTCTCTGTTACTCTGTTTCTGGATACTGAATAAAAATTGCTTCCTAAGCACCCAAATGCATTATGTTTTATCAGTTGTAATTTATCGATGTGGTTCTCATAGTAGCAAATCACCTTCATACATAACCTATAGCTTATCTAAAATAAACTTGAGGAATAATAAATAGTTGCGGTTTTCCTAATTTTGTATTTAAGTTAAATGTAATGAAAAAACAGTAACGATTTTAGGCACCTCACCTGCTTCTCTATACTGCTGTGTATCAATAAAGCTAAATATAACTTTCTGAGTGCCAGAATAAAGCACATGCAAGAAAAACGATCCGTGGAAGGCAGAGCCATTCACCTCCGCTCTGTTTTCCGCCTGCCATTACCACCTGCCTCCTCTCTCCCCCCCTTCCCCCCCCCCGCTCTTCGCAGGCGCGGGTGTGCACCAAGAGTTTGAGGCAGAGGGGGGAAAAGCCTGAGCCCTGGTAAATGCACACTAAGTAATTACCATCTCATAAATAAACAAATACAAAACAGCTGGTATTATTTCTCCGGACTCGTTTGGTATTTTAAAATGCGTTTGCCAAACCGGTAATTTTAAAAGGACTTGCTACCAACACCGCCATGAAAAAGTCAGTTAAAGTTAATTCTGTGAAAATAAGGTCTCCACTATTAAGAAAGAAATCCTGTAATTGCTTGATTATTGTCATCCTTTAACTGTTCCCTTGGAAAAACAGGATGTTTTACCAGATCTTAAATCTTCGGTTACTTTAGCCGTTCCTGATGAAGCCCGCTTCCTTCGAGAGGAGCGCTTGAACAGTAAAACCCCATCCCGACGGGCTGATAAACGCTGGCCCTGAAGATGCTCCTTGGATTTAGCGTAGCAGGAAGGGTTCAGGCGATGTGGGAGATCTCCACCGTCCCGTAAAGTGAAACAGCTCCTGGGGAATTGGCAGGGAAGCGTGAGGAAGGGCTTGTGGGGCGAGGTGGGGAGGTGCAGGGGTACTTTTTAGGTGGGAAGGAAATGCGGTGGTAGCCGAGCGCAGCGTGAGTGTGTTGCAGACTGTCTTACCTCATTTGTTTGTTTAGAAGCAATGTTCTCAGGTTTTGGTTGGGGTTTTGTTTGGTTGGGTTTTGTTTTGTTTGGGTGGGTTTTTTTGTTCTGTTTTGGGTTGGTTGGGGGGGGGTTGTGACACCTCGTTAAATCACGCTTTTTGGTGTGATGCTTCTGTGTATTGCATTAAATGCTGCGATTACAACTTGTTACATTTCTTGGATATTTTTGATCCAAGTCACATAAGTCCACCCGGGTTTGAGTGACAGAGACAGAACTTGCAGCGGCTGTGTCCTGCTTTAAGGAGCACGCTTTTTTCACAGAAAAGGTAATTTATTTTATAAACAAACACAACTGTTTGGAAAATAATTTCTTCTGATTCATGTGAAATAGATGATACTACCGAAAGCACTTTCGGAAAACTTGTATTACATTTCTGAAAGTTTCTAATGATTTCTCCTTCTAAAAAGGAAGGGGGAGATACCCCAAGAGCCTTTCTCTTTTTACCCATATTTGTTACCTTGTGGTCACAGAGAACAATATTCTTTACCTAAAAATGTCACAGTTTCCCCCGACTCTGGATAGGTAACTTTTAAACCCGGGTTTCCTCGGGCCCCTCTCAGCCTGCCAGGCGCCGCTGCCCCTGCCCAGCGGTGCGGCCCCCTGCCCACCCGCCGCGTCGGCTTTGCAAGGCTGGAGGAGCGGAGCTTGCCAAAGGGGAAGGCAGCAAACTTGCCAAACCTCACGTACAGGAGTTACGTTGCTTAATTTCGAAGCCTCTACTTGGATTCTTTGGATGTAGGTGTTGCTTTTAGACTCACACGCGACGATTTTGCATCTCTCGTTCGGATCTGACATTGTTCTGGTGGAGGGAGAAAACTGGAAACGGGGGAAGAACCAGAAAATAGAGATAACCCGGGGCTAAATGTTGTATCACGAGGTGAAGGAGAGTAATACCCAGCATAAGGAGAACACAACGCTGATTTATTTGGCCTTTCCTTTGTCCCTGTGCGGCAAGCGCCTGTTTCCCCCCGGGGCGGCTGCTGCAAGGCCTGCCGGTTCCCCGCCGCCAGCAGCTCCCCTGCCTGCTCGGGGCCGGCCGGGAGG
>NW_009234541.1:76552-76889 GCF_000690835.1 Fulmarus glacialis | reverse complement strand
GGGTAAACGGGCACCCAGGTATTCCGTTTTTTTTTTTTTTATGTACGGATTAACTAAAACCATGGCAAAACCTAAACGACATCACCAGGCATCTCCCACCCGACTTACAGCTGATTTAAAGGAGATGGCACTTGACAAACGCTCTGTGATTGTTTTGTTGCTGTATTAATTAATTCGAATTAGCACCCTCATAACTCAAGCTTAAAGGTTGCGGTGCAGATAAGGTTCATGATCTGTGAAAGCCTTTGGCTGGCCGTGATTGACCAGCGCCTCTGAAGCCGCCCCTCAGCCCTGGCGCCCCCCAGCAGGGAGCTGAGAGGGCTCTCGGAGAGGCGGG
>NW_009234541.1:29806-76370 GCF_000690835.1 Fulmarus glacialis | reverse complement strand
CTCAGGCTCCTGCCCCGCCGACGCCCTGCCCTCACCCTAGGGCGGCGCCGCTCTCCCGAGGGCCGCAGCGCGGAGGGGGCGGGGGAGACAGTGCGGCAGCGGTTGGTAAGGGCGGGTAGTTCAAATGCAAGCGAGGGAAAGCAGCGGTAGCCGCACGCGAGGAGCCGGTGTGGGTGGAGAGAAGCGAAGCGGCTCCTCACTAAGGGCAACGGGCCCCAGAGCCAGGCAGCGAGCTGCTGAGGCGGCAGGATTCCCGTTCTCTCCAGGCAGCCGGGGAGGGGGGTTCCTCGCCTTCACCCCTTCTCAGGGAGCCTCGCCGACCGCCTCAGCTGCACTCGGTGGTAGGCGGCCTCTAGGCTCTGATTCCTGTGCCCAGCGATTTGCCAGATGAGGGGGTGAAGCTGTTGCTTTGCTCCGGCATCCCAGGTGACTGAGAGACCCTCGGGGGCTATAGCCGGTAGCCGTCAATAATCTTTACCGCTGGGTAATTAGACATTGCAGTGAACGCAGAAAACTGTGTCTCAGCTGGGTAATGTTTCTCTTGCATCTCTCTTTTCTCTCCGCATCCTTTCTCACTTTAGGTAATCAGTAGGGGTAAACAATACTTTGAATACAGCACCTTTGCTTTGGAAGATCTCGATTTGCTTCACAAATTAGGGTAAGTGACCCACATCTTACAGATAGGATTTAGCTATGCCATCTTCAATATTAATACCTTTGAAGGTATTAATGACTTCCCTGTTTTTAGATCTGGGTGCTGAAAGAGCAGAGTCTTCTGATAAAGTCAGTTTTACTGCAGATATGATATCTGTTTAAATAACAGAGAAAAATCTTCTTGTATCACCAAAACTTTGCCTTTATCGGTTTTGTTAACAATGGTGAACGGTGACAAACACGGACAGAAAGCATCTTATTCGAGGCATAAATGTTCAGTGTGTTACTAGGGAGTGTAAATTAGTATTAGGAACAGGTGTGACTCCATTCTAGAACTTGTGTCTAAGTTATAAGCACCATTTACATTGCCTTCTAGTAACCAACGTTTTTACCTCTTTAGGACACTTTGTAAGACTAAGCTTATCAGAAATTATTTCTTGTCTAAATGTCTGAATCTTGTTCTTAATTTAAGTTAGGTCTCTGAATATGAAATATTTTGTTCCAGAAAGTTTGCAGTTGACTTGTAGATCAATTTGAGAACTACAAAATTAAAAATAGATATGAGAAATGTATAGAGCACAAGTATCTACACTTAGCAGATATGGATTTTATTCCTTCCTCTGGAACTGACTTGCTGTGTGACCAATCTTTTCATCTCTGCACATCTGTTTTATGATGTCCAAAACAAGGTTAACAATACTTTCAGAAATTACTTCAAGATCCCCAAATGAAAAGGGCTTGATGTTATGTATCAAATCCAGTAGATGAAACTTTTCTCCTGATAAAAAAGGAAGTGCTTATAAAACACTAGACAAGTCATAAAAGGTTTTATTAGGCATCTCTTATGAATATAAATAGCATCTCGTTCTATTATGAGAGATGTCCAGCACCCCTGAAAGGCTTTCCCTTCCATACTGTATTTGTAAAATGAGACCTTGTGTTAAATCTTAACTTGTACAGTAATACGTTTTGAAAAAAATTAATGTGTATACAAAACCGAGGTGTATACTGGGATTTGCTGTGAAGAAGTATAATGGACATTGTTCACTCAGTGTCTATATTACAGTGGCTTCCCTATGATTTTTTCAACGTCGTTATGGCAAAATCAATATAGCAAGCTCACAGGCTCCTCCTGCTGGACACTGGCGTATTTACAGCATATTTTTGGCTTTCACTTGAGTTGCCAATATTCCTTTATCTCTGCTATTTTGATCTCCCCTACAGCGGCAAAAACTTGTTTTTCTGTAATTTTATGTTACTTGAAATACAGGTTTGCTTAAATTCTTGTATACTATAATATTTTAAATTTCCTCTACTCTCAGTTTTTCATAAGATTAGATAATTTCTCCCATGGAATGTCTGAGAATGAAACTGCAAGCGTTAGTTTTGCCTCTTGTTTCTTCAGCATGCTGCCTGAACATTAAGTTTCTAAACCTGCAAGCCGGTGCACTTTTGTTAAATGTGTGGTTAGTTTGACTGTGTGTAAGGAAAATATTAATATTTTTAAAGGTAAGCGTGGGTATGTGATTTTTTTTTTTTTTTGGTGGGATTGAGATTTTTGAATAGCTGTCTCTAAATAGCATTCAAAATTTAAATCTCTGTCCATCGGCATTTTTGGTAGGAATATCTCCTGGCAATGTTTGCTAACTAACTGCATTTCACTAAAATTCAGCATACAAAATGAAACTTCTATTCTTTTTGTAGATTACACAAAGATAATGCCCTGTTGTTACTACAGGTCTCTTACAGGTCTTCCTCCTTTTACAAAAAGAAGAGCTATGCTGATGTGGTCCTCTGCTCATAGCGTGAATGATCAACTGAAGAACAGCAATGCACTACACAGAGACTCTTCATACCCTTTTCCTATCTTTTTAAAGTTATTTTCTAGTTCGTGACACAGCATTTTCAGCCTATTGCCCAAAATGTTGAAAGTGATGCAGATGAAACACGAGACACTACTTGGAGTTGGTCCTGCACTGTCAAGGAAGTTATCCCTAATTCATGTAATAACTAGCTTAAAGCTATGCCCTCGTGTTTCCTATTTGCACTGTCATTTATTCCACCAAGTAAAAACAGGGAACGAGAAAAAAGCAGTGAGGGAAAACAAATGTGAAAGTAAGGTAAATGGGAGAGGGAAAGGAAGCAAGCCAGACTTCAGAGTTTGTCGTCGTCTTGGAATTATTTTCACATACTTTTCTTTCCTGGAAGAATTTTCAATTACGTGGATGGATTTTTTTTGTTTGTTTGTTTTAAGTATGTTTGATTTCACAGGCCCTTATGCCAAGTTTTCAGTCTGCTCTTTAATATCCTGTTCCTTTTGAAATTCTTTATGTTGCTGCCTCCTCACAGTAGAAAACAAATCGAAGCACTTTCTGTATTGCAATGACCTTTTAAAGTGCTAATTAAATGACCCAAGATCATCAAAGAATAGTTCCCCCTCCGTGAGGCAATTTGGGTTCCCACTGCTTGTATTTGGTGGCTTAGGGCTTGACTACGTCAGGACTGTTAGGATATTAGTGATGTCTTAATATTTGGTGTTTAAGCCACCTTTAAATTGTCTGTTCTGAAAATTCAGTGACTATTTCCAGGCTTATGTTCCAAAATACCAGCTCTAGAGGTCAGTAACATACCCCAGTAAAAGGTGCTGATTCAAACTTTGAAAGTCTTACAATGTTGATGTGAACTACTATGGTTTCTGTGAGAACAGCCCTTATATGGGCATTATTCATAACATCTTTTATACAATTACCATGTCTTGTGTGTAGAAAGCAGTGACCTATTGCCACTCTGGTTAGGATGGAGAAACTCTGCCATGTATGAATGGCAAAAAAGTAAATCTGTATTCTTATATCTCTTACTTAAATGGGTGCATCAGCCACTTGTAACTTTTCTAGGAAAATATATAGTAACTCTTAAAAGCTTTTGTACTTACTAAGTTTAAAAGCAAGTTTCTTTCTGTGTACCTGGTGAAAGGATCTATAGTCAGTCCATCAGTTTCTTTGAAGTGTAAAGCTTCAGAACACTCAGTTTACCCACAGAGCTGAGCAAAAGCAGAGCGCTTCTTTACAAAACAACATTTAAAGGTTAAGGCAGATAAGGCACTGTTCACTTTGTAACTAGAGGTCAAATTTTATTCCCTCCAGGGACTGTAGCGATCTAAATAATAGAGAGACCTATAGACTTGCGACTTCATGATTAATGCTCTCATTTTTCTTAAGGAGAAAATGTCTTTTGTCTAAACTCATCTATTTCCAGAGTTTCTGCTAGTTCTTGAGGACTGAACTGTTAGTGGTTGGATGAACCAATAACACAGTGCTAATAAAAATCTTGGTCCTATTGGAACGAGAGGGAGTTCTGTCACTGATTGCAGCACAAATGAGACTCTAGTTGCTGTGTTGCTTATTTGAGGTGTTTTTCCTTGGATGAGGATTGGCAGATCAATTAGCTAACTGGATGTATGTTTTAATTTGTCTCACTTAGAGTATACTATGCATTTTAATCACTCATTCTAACCATCTACTTGATTGTAATTTATCTTTGTGTTCATGTGTAAGCACTGTTTCTACTAAGACTAATGAAAATACTTTTGTCATGGCTCCTAGCTTGATAGACTTACACAAGACTTTCTCACTAATCTGAGGGTTTTTTGGTGACTACTTTTATTGTTTGTTTCAGAAATAACACTGGTATCTTCATTTACAAAGTCAAAGTGCCAAGCAGAAGATGTCAGACAGTCATTCAGTAATGTTCAATATTCTTAAAAGAAATAGATTAACATCTCCCAGCAGCAATTTTAAATACTCCAATTTTAAAGACACATGTTGCACTTCAGTATTTTTGGACAGCAGAAGCAATGAGTCAGTAAAAGATGCTGATGTAGAACATAAAGAAGCACTGAGTGTAACAAGTTTATCATTGCTACAAGAGCATTCTGAGCGCATTCATCCAAATGCCCTCTTTCCTGTGTCATCATCTATTGAAAATGAAATGAATTCTATCTCCTTATCAGAAAGAAGAGAAGCAAATAGAAGTGCAGATTTTTTTGAAACTCCTAAAGTGAGTAGAAAAGGCTCCTCACTACGCAGGAGGCTGCTTTTATCTAAGACTGTTCCAGCTGGCACAAGTGTAGGATGCTGTGAAAGACAAGCTAGTTCTTCAGGAAGCAGCAGGAAAAAAATATTCTCTTGTGTTTTAAGCGCCGAAGAAAAACTTTCACAAACTGCTTCAGAGTCTCCAAAAGATGAAAGTTACAAACCTCTGACAACTAGCACTTCGAAAACTGAGGACTCTAATCCCGATTGCCCAAAACGGAGACTTTCTTTTTCACAACAAAGGACTTCTACACTAGATGAGTCCAAATGTCAAGACCCCTTATTGCTAGAACCAGAATGTTTATCTCCAATTCAGTGTAAGGGTGTTATTGTTAGTAATGCTAATGAATTCAATGAAAGTGTCCTTATGAGTGTTAGTGATGGGTTGCTTAGGACTCCTACTTACAGTGTGTTATCTGAGGCCAATGAGGGTAAGTTCCTGACTTCTATCAACAATCTTGTAGAGAACGTTAACTTTGAAACATGCGATATAAACTCTCCCCCTGTTAAGCTGGCAAGTTACCTAGATCTTTCAACACCTGAGGATAGTGGATATAATTCACTTCATTTGGACAAATCGGGAGACTTATTGTCTGATCATGAGGGATCTTTCCAAGAGTTCTTCCAAAAACGTAAAGAAGGTTCCAAAATTCTGGATAGTAAAAGAAAGACAAGAAAACTTGAACGAGTTAGAAGGTTATCCACTCTTCGGGAACAAGGCTCACAGTCAGAGACAGAAGATCATCATGGCAGTCCTTCTACTTCAGCATGTATGTTAACAGAAGAACGAAACTTTGTCGGGGAAGACCATGCATTAGTTTTAGAAGAACAGCCTAGTGGAGACCTAGTTGTAAGTCATGGAGATCTCTCAAGAACTCCAGCTCTGAAAATAGTTCATGAAATTTGCTTGCAAAGACAACGATCAGACCAAAATAAAATATCAGAGAATATTGATGGAACAGAAATATTTGCATTAGAACATGTTCTTGCTGGACTTATTGGCAAGAAAATGGGCCTTGAAAAATTAGATATTTTAACAGAATTAAAATACAGAAATTTAAAACATGTTCTTGCTATAGTTTTAGATGCTTTGACAGTGGAAAGTCTATGCAGGTAAGTACTACTGCTTCCCCCCTTCATCGCCACAAGGCGAAAATATGTGTTTCTGCAAATAAATTAAAATAAATTCTGGAATAGCGGGTGTTGTCAATAAAATTTGTTTGTGGGAAAATTAAAAAGTTTTGTCACCATTAACCAAGTGGCTCTTTCTGTGTAGTTCTAAAAATGTATTGTATGGGGGAATTAAAAAACAAACAAACAAAAAGCCAAATATGGGAATTAGTAAACTTAAAACTAAATCATGGTACTTGTAAATTTTAAAATATATTAAAAATTTCTTTAAGCCTAGAAAGTAATTTCTTCTCATTACAAATTCCCTAATAATGTGTAGTATTCAAAACACATTTTCTAGATTTGTCCTTGTGTATTTAATTTCCTCAGTTATTTCTAAGCACAAAGATGCTCAAAGAATTTTGCTTTATGAGTAATGTTCTAGATTAACTTTTAATCAATAGAAACTGCCACTTATTTCAAAGAAATCAAGAGTGCCATTTTTGTTATTAGTTACAAAGGAAATGGGAGAATAGGTGCAAGTATAAGGGCACGGATGTTTTTGGAACACAACACAAAAATGTGACTTTAGAAACACATTTGGTAAGTGGCTTATGTGGAAGGAAGAAACTTATTTGATTTTGTAAGTCAAAGATATGCTGTGTTATTTATATTGCAATCGTTCTCTAGATTCTATTATTCTATACAATGGTGCATAAGAGTACATGAGATCTGTGTTTCATAACAATATGGTGAACTCTTGAAGTATTTAGCAGTAGTCTGTAAAATGACCAATAGTATATGAAATAATGACAAATCTTTAAAAGGTAGTCTTACTATCATGACTTCTGTACTACTTGGCAAAAACGTGGAAGTGGATAATTTTTGTCATTCATTTATTCCAGCATTTGGAAAGTAAGCAAAAACTGGCGTGAAATCATTGTACAAGATAAAAGTGCAGATAAGAGGAGAAAGTTATACATAAAACACCTGAAAGAAGAAGCTGGGGTAAGGTTCATCTCAAAGGTAATTTTTTTTTTAAGTGTGGAAGAAGACAGGTCAGAGGAAAGAGGAAACATCTTGTTTACCTTTTACAGAAAGGTAATTGATAGAGACAGTTCCAACATGAGTATGTAAAGGATTCTAACAGGAGAATGTAATTGCTTTTATTGCTTTTCAACTATCCACAGTTTGAGTACTAGTCTTTCAACCATATGATACTCTTTCTTTTTCCTTTCTTCCCTCCCCTGCTTCCCCCTTCTTGAGAATCCTGTAGGATCTCTTCCTTGACTGATTCTGGCTTTGGATCTTAAACCCTGTTCATACCTTTGTGCCATGCTATTCCTCATTTTCAATTTCACTCTAGTCTGCAGTGCAGTGGTACCCACTCTAGACTACTTCCTGATTATTTTCAGGACTGCTTGTGGCTAAGCTTCTTCGTGGTGTATTTGTGAAAATCAGAAGGACATATAGAAGTTTTTTAAGGGGTATCTAGAAAAGTAAGCATATTAATAGCAGTATAACTTTTTTAGATCCTCCACATGTGTATATACACACACTTCAGTGTAACCTTGCTTTAATTGTGCCAAACTTATGTTTGCTATATCCATGCTTGCTGTTGAGATGTCTTGTAATTCAGAAACGTGAGGACCAGTAGAGAGTGCTAAAAGACAGTTGGTGCTTTATCCTGCTCATGGGACTTTATTTTTAATGGTTCCTCTCTCTTGTTCCCTTACTAAATATAAACATTTAATGAGAGATACATGCACTATACATAATTTCCTTTCCTAATGTGTTCTTGCAGAGGGAAAACAAAAAAAGGCAAAAAACAGCTGCAAATCCAAAATGAAATAAAACCCTAATTTGCTTCCTTTTGTGTGGTTTTTTTTTTTCCTCTCCTTTCTTTATAATTATAAACTTCAACAGGAATATTTCTTGAAAGCTGAAGATGCTGCCACACGACTTAATGTTCTCAATAGATCTGCTCTAAGGCCTGTTCAAGCTCAAGCCAGAACTCCTGTAGTACAAACACCACCTTCATACACTGAACTTACACCTAGGAGATGCAATTCTGTTCCCCATTCAACTAGTAGACAGGAAGAATACATAAAGGTAGGTAGCTAAGAAACTCTTTACTTTCAGTTTTTAGAAAACCTTCATTTACAAGAACTAAGTAGCTCTTCTTTCCCTCCTCTTGCTACAGGTTGCTAAAACTCTGTTCACTGACGAAGCTCTAAAACCGTGTCCAAGATGTCAATATCCTGCTAAATATCAATTGGTAAAGAAACGGGGACTATGTAGCAGAGAGGCATGTGCATTTGAGTTCTGTATTTTATGTCTGCATGCTTTCCATGGGTCAAAAGAATGTAATAGTTTATCTGCAAAATGGAAGAACAAAAAAGATGCTCCTCCAGGAAGTGCCCAAAGCAAAAGAAATTTAAAAAGACTCTAAATTTGTAAGGCATGTAAGTCCTTACATTTAATTCCTTTTCCCCTTCTCCTAAATTCCTGATCTTGTTCATATTCTTCCTAAATATACACATTTTGAAAGTCTCATTCAATGTGTTTTTGCTGACTTATCAAGATAACTTCTCATGTATATATCTTAATCAATTTAGTATATTTCTGTTTTTGAAAAAAGTGAACATTTTAAAACATTCTGTTGTGTTTTACCTGTTGTGTAGTAGCTAGGCACTTACTAACATCTTAAATTTTTTAATAAAGTATCTTAAATGTAGTCCTCAATATCTAGCTTACAGCACCTCATAGATGTTTAAAAATGTGATTCTTGTCTTAATGACAAATTAAAGAAAATTATTTTTTTAAAAAATCTTTTTAATGGGATTTATTTATTGTTCACTTTAAATTACAGTAAATGTTTTAAAAATAGCTTGAAGTGGGGCACTAGGTACATATGCAAAAAATACTTCTACCTATATAAATGATGATACCTCAAAAGCAATATATTAGTTGTCTGAATTTTATATCAGAATAATTATTTTGTTGTCCTCTTAGCTTCTGTAATGCAAGTCAATAGAATAGTAATTTCTAAATCAAGCTGATGCTGTGTGGATACTCTATTGTACTAGTTTTTACAGAGTTTTTGTCTTTACCTGAAAACTTCAGGTGATATAGTATATATTCACATATCTAAATATGCTGTTGCATTACCCTTATTGTTTTGAACTTACCTTTATACTTAGTCTGACTTTACTTCAGCTCCCAGATACTGGATCATCTTCACACTTCGGCTTGAATTAAAGGATTATCTACTGCTAGAAATCATCCTTTCTCTATCTGTAGATTTAATTAAGGGAATTCACTGATTTTGTTCTTGAACTAAATATGCTGATCCTTTACAGAAAAAGAACTTAATCTGCCTCTCAGACCTCAAATGATTTTTGTAGTGTTGTTTTTTTTTTTTTAAATTCCTAGCAATTGTAAACAGCTTGAAACACAGGTGACAGAAGTGGACACAGTACTTGCTCTATGAGATATAATATCAATTTACCCCTTCAATTGATATTGTCCTACCTGTCCTTTCAAGGAGTTGATTTGTCTCAAGGATCTTGCAGAACACTTGTAGTCAGCTGGTGTTTCTTCCCCACTCTCCCTCTGATTTTGTCCTATGTGTTATATTTATAATGTTGTAATTTTGCTGTGTATATTTATAGGTAAGCCTTATCACTGAGCTATTTAAAAAGTAGTCTGATTTAAAAAAAAAAGCTTTCAACTAATCAATCAGCTGTATATTTACTTCTATTAATATTTATTCACATATCCTTTTATTTTTATTGTCTGAAAAATACAAATAACAACTTCTGAGATTTTTTTTTTTCTTTCCACACAATTTGTGGATGTTTTAAGACAAATGGACCAGGATAATTCACTTCAGGATGTTCTAGAAACATCACTTCCTATTTCTTATCTCTAACTGTTGTGATTTGTAATTTGGTTAGTACTTTTAGCATACTTGATTTCTGGGATAGTAGCTCCACATAGCATTTGGAAGGAGGAGGAACAACATGGTTAGTAAAACGCTGTAGAAGTTTTAGTATTAACTTTAACCAAATATGGTATCATTAAAGAAGGGATAAACCCACTATATTGGCCAGAAAATAATGTTTATTGCATGAATAAATTATCAATACTTCCATTCCGTACTTATTTGTACTTGATCAGCCTTTGCGTTATTCTTGTCTAGGCTTAGAGTGGTAGCACTTGAACTGCAAGACTGAAAGAGGAGTTTATGTAGAATCTATTCTGAAGGAACAATTGAGGGGAAGGATTTTGGGATGAGCTAGGGAATATTGAGGTACATGTGTATATAGTTTTGATTTAGGAAGAATGGCAAGTCATTACAGAGGAGGAGACTGCAAGCAGGAAAATTGCTAAATTGTTTGATTTGTTTAATATTTGCATTTCCCTAATTGTTTGGAACTTTAAGTGTTCAAGGTCTGCTTAAAAGTTAATTTAGTTCAGAGAACTATTGGATTGATTTCCTTTGAGGAAAAAATTCTGGTAAAAGATCTGTGACCTTATCCAAAGAGTTGGCTTTTGCTAAAATCTGAATAATTCAGGGAGAATAGGGGTGGTAAATTGGTTCTGGTATAGGCATTATTTGTTTTTAATGGTAGTATCTTTGACACCTACAGTGTCCCTCCAACAAGGAGTAGCTTGAGAGGAAAAAATACTTGAACCCTATTTCACAATTTTAAACATTTGTTCCCGTGGTTTGGCATGTTTAAAACTTTTTTTTTCTTCTAAATCTGCCTCACAAAAATCTCTTCTTGAATCAAATGTCTCTTGTTCAGTTAGATCTATCACAATTGTAACTATGCTCTGGTGTTCGGATGAAATGAGTTCTCTATTGTTATCCACTGCTACACCAGAGGTGGGAGGAAGTGAGAAAGCCAGACTTCTCATCTATGGGTAATGCGCCTCTCTGACAGGGTTGGTTTGGGTTTGGTTTTTTGTTGTTTGTTTTTTTTTTTTAATAAAATGAACTTTATGCCTTGACATAAGAGAGAAATAAAATAGCGATATACATAATGTGTGGGTAAAGGATAACATATCTAATAGAACACAAGGTATGTTATAGTTATCTAATAGCCTCTGATAGTTTGGGTGAAAGGAATCAAAATTCTTTCATGATATTTGATTGCATTATTGACAGAAATGAAGTCTTTGGGGTAGGAGAGTGGAAGTAACTTTTTTTGAGTCCCTGTTAGTATGCTTTTTTCTGTGTACTGTATCCCTTAATTAGTCTCCATGAGATACCACTAAATTATATGAATCTGGACTTGAATGAAACAGAAAAGGAGAATATAGGTTCCTACTTTGTTTAAACAAAAAAACCAAACCAAAACAAACCCAAAAACCACCACCACCCCTCAACCAAAAAACCACCCACTCCACCTCCCCACCCCCCAAAAAACCCAAACAAAAAAAAAAGTCCATGAGTGTCAGGGAGTCTAGGGATTCATGTCTAGCATCTTTCTTTTTCTACTGGGCAGAATTAATTCTCAGAGACCTGAGGTCAGGTACTAACACTTCTAGCTAGCACAGAGAAGAAAGACGCAAAAGTGGTCCTTGGGTAGAAATGATAATGGTCAAGAGTTTCCTAAAATATCCTGCCCATGATTATTTTCCAGCACAAGAATTTTTCTTATAATTGACAACATATTGTTGGAAAGGGAGGAGTGAATTATCTTTTACTCTGGATGATGGGGAGAATGAGATTAAAATTAATGTTCAAGATAATATTGGGTTTATTTGCTGCTGAAAACCTTATTTTGCAATCCTTATTTCTCCTCAGACAGGCATGATCTATAGTGGGAGGAGTGATATTGCCTACAAAGGATGCCCAGGGAATGTGTTTAGATTTGTGAAGGTGATGGTTTAAGCCAGAGCTGTGGGTTTAAATTCTAAAAAAGAATTCTTAGAAGTAACCTTTTGCTGCTGACAGATGTTGCTGCAAGAATTGTACTTCATAAATCTCTTTTTTTGGAGCAGCAACCATAAACCTCAAGTGGTCCGTGAGAAGGAAATTGGATCAGCAACCATAAACCTCAAGTGGTCCGTGAGAAGGAAATTGAAATTACTTAAGTCTCTGATCATTCTTTCCTTGGTGACAAGTATGGAAGAGCTTAGACAAAAAATTGTTATAAATGTTTTGAATTGTTCATAGGATAGAAAATATTAGTATGTTCTATCACTAACTGGCTAAAACCAATAAAAAATATGTTTGTTAAATTAAGAAGCTCATCAACATCTGTCAGATTATTTTCCTATTCCATATATTGGTATATTCATTAGTACCCCTTAGGCAATTTAGGCCATTTAGGTTAATTTTAATACAAGAAGTAATTCCTTTTCTTTCTGTTTTCATAGGCACATGAAGAAATACAGGAGTGTCAGATTAGAAAGGGACTCCTGGAGTCTAGTGCCACCTCTTATGTCAACTCATCAAGTTCTGTCTTAAAACTGGATAGACTACTGTCTCATGACCTTTATGTTGGAGACCTATTCCAGATTGCTCTACTATTCAGTTAACCAGTTGTCTTTTTTTTCAGCATTGCTATTAAAATAGCTATTCTATATATCTGTTCCTCCTCTTAAACTTTTTTCCCCAATGTTATGATTCTGTAGTATAAATACCCTCTCACTCTTTATTTCATTGACAAAAAACTCTGAACTTAGTCTCATCTCTTAGATACACCCTCTGTTTCATGGATTGTCTTAACGACTCTTCACTGTTTTCATTGGAATCTATTCTGTGAATCTATGCAACTGGTATTCCAGGTAAAACCTCCTCAAGACCTTGAATAATATTAGGGCTTTCTTTTTTCTACCAGAAATACTTTGACCAATGCATACCAAGATTAGCATTTCTTTTATATGTCTTCTGCTCACTTGCAGTTTAGTCACTAGGTGTAGTACTTCCACATTCTTCTCTCACAAATTTTGAAAAGATCCCAATTTTTTCCATAAATTTTTACTGAACCATAAGTGCATAACCTCATACTTTGTACTACTAAGCTTCAGGCTTTTTTTTTTCTCTACTTCAGTCTCATGGTGATTTAGTATTTGGTGTGATTATGTTATATTCTGTAAGTGCAAATTCTTTGTCTGTAGTGAATCTTATCAGATTTTTTGATGCAAAACATCTAGCAATTTTGTTATCACTTGTCAGATGCCCCAACAAAATCTGACTGCTTCTTGGGAGTGAGGTGTTCATTTTTAGTTTAAAAAAAAAAAACAAAACCACCAAAGCTTGCTTTTACTTTCTGACTTCCTGAGCTCTGATTAGTTGAAATTCTCATTACAAAAAGACTTAACACATTTTTTTTCCTCTTAACTTTGACAAGCCGCTGCACAGTGTTAGAACCTGCCCAAACGTGTCAGAAGCCTAAATGCTAGTAAGGCCTTATTGAGCTGGGTGCTAATGGTTGAGTAGTAAAGAAACCAACTCTTCAGCTGAAAATATGGATGGCATGGCGTTCTCAATGAACTCATAAACACTGATGTTGAATACTAGAAGCTTCATATAAAAATAGATCTCTGACTTGGAGACTGGAGTTCATGTGTTAAAAGTCCCTCTAATTTTTCCCCTGTGCATTCTAAAACTCATTCTAAAAACAGTTCTGCAAGGGTTGTTGTGTCTTAATGCTGTAGGTACACTCAATCTCTGGCGAATGGGATGTGGAAACTGTGCCTATATTTCAGCTGCTTCTTTTCAGTCGTGAATCACAGTGACAACCTATTTCCGTAAGCTGTTTAAACTTAGACATTGTGTCATGACTAGAACCAGCTGAAGTGGTAGGAGGATAGTAACTTCTGGCAAAAGAGGGACAGCTAGCTGGGAAGCAATAGTACCCTAGATAAATATAGTAACACTTGCTGTAAGTTATCATTTGGAGCTGCAAGGTTATTGCAGAATTATGTGCAGTGGTCTTCCACTTTAGCAAAAATGTTAATTATCATCCTAAAGTGCTGCTGTTGCCTAAATGGAGGACTCCTATCTCATGTTCACTGAGCAGATACTAAAGTTCCTTAAGTACTGAATTGTGTGTAATATGTTATTTGAGGCATGAAGAACACGTCTCCTAGAAATGCCTTGTTCTGCCAGGACTCAGTAGCTCAGTACCTAGCCTATATGTAGATCATTGGGATACAAAATGAAGTTTTCCTCTGGTATGAATCCGTAACATTTTCCTGGTGCACGTTTCGATAGATTAGATGCTGCACAGATTGTGGCAATAGCAACATCTTTGGCTTTTAAACACGAATTTTGGTTGTGTTGAGAACGTTCTCACGTCTTTGGAAAAATTTTATACAAAAGAAGCACTCCCACAAAATATTGGAATTTCAAGTTCAATTTTCCTTTATGCTTTTCCCATTGTGTACTCTGTGGCATACAAAAACTATTATTGGGATGCAGTTAATTCTCCAGCCTTGCTGTTGGAAGTGTTTCTGTCAAGAAATTGTTCCAAGACTCTGTATCCCAAAGGGGCACAGTAAGAAGGAGCATGATTTTTTGCCAAGGGCAAGATATGGGTCCTGTTTTCTGCTCCAAACAGAAATGGTCACTGGTGCAGTGTTTAAGTTCCTGTTCTGGACTTTTTCCTTGGTTTAAATAATTGTCATAGAGTAGTCCAGGGAGATGTCATACAACACAGAATGGAGAACAAGAAAACAAACTAATTCTTGAAATGCTTTGCTCAATTAACTAACTCAAACGTGAAATTATCTTAAGGGTTGAACTGCTTTCCTCACTGGAAATAGTCCTTGATTTCAAATGCATACATTCTGTTGATAAAAATATTTTATCACAAGGGGGCACCAAAGATTTTTCTTACAGAACAGAACTTTAGTTGTTTTTCTTGCTTTAACCCTTACACACTAACTCAACGTTACAAATGCAAAATGTTTTGAATAGCTTAAAGCAAGGGTGGCCATAATTCCTGCCCCCAGGAGCTGCATACCAAAATCTTCAAGAGAAGAGTGGCATCCTGGGAAGCAATTCAGATGGTATTACTTCTCCAGGGCCTCCTTTACAGGGTGAAGCTGTGCTGGGCACATAGCCAGGTCCTACAGCAACCAGGCAAGATCGTAGAATCATAGATTAGCCTAAACAGTGCCTGCTGGCTGAGTCCCTCTCTCAGCCATGGACTTGGATTATCCGGCAGTCTCCATGCCAGCCTGGTGTTGGCTACAAAATGTAACACTCTCATGGAAGTGTTGCAGTTGATGTATTAGAGAATTGATAGTTTCAGGAGCTGCACTTTATTTCCCAGCTACAGAAAATGTATTTGATAATAAAATCCAATATAGTTTTACAAAGTATGGATAATCTATAGGTGCCTCCTCAATGTATCATAATTCAAAACGATCACAGGAAAAATATCTTATTGTATGCATTTTATTCATACTTAGTTGATGTTCTGATGGCTTTAGTGAACAAGAAAGGGAAAAAATTAACTTTTTAAAACTCGAAATTGGGAAGGGGCTAAGTATTCCCACGTAAGATATTTTAAACAATGTCAAAATGGCAGTATTTTTTAGTTTTAGTCTGTTAAATGAAGACTGGGTGAGAATTTGGGAACTTAATGTGTTCTTTATTCTTTAACTAGGTACTTCTGGAATCCAGGAGAGCAATAGGTAGGAAAGTAGAATACCTACAAAATAAGAAGGCTGTAATTTTGCATGCTTTTCTGAAGCATTATTGAAATATTAAGAAGCACCTATTAGTTATGGATTCTTATACCATTCTTAACACTTTTTGTGTTGACACTGCTGTATTCTGGAAGCTGATGCACATGAAGTAATTTTCTTCTTTCCTCCTGATTTTTTTTTTCAGCTGGATCAGTCTCCCAGTCTGCTTCATTATACAGCTACACAAGCATCCATGGCAGTATAACACAAAAAGGTGGGAACTGATGGTCAGTGGGATGTGTTGTCTCAAACAGCACTGCTGCTATCCACGGGCTCGATGCATTAATAATATCCCACGTGGATAAATTAGCTCTTCGCTGGGGAATCCTGGGTTTGGGGACTGTTGTTGACATCTGTTTGATTGTAACAGCAAGACTGGAAAGACTCGCATGCATTTAGTGTTTCTTGTTGGGTATATGCCACCTACTGCCAGGAGGTGATCTTGTTAAAGGATGTGTTTGGCGTTATTGGCATATGTTATTCCTATCTGCTGAAGCTTCTTCATATGCCTCCTGCATTGGCCCCTTAGTTGGCTAGAACACCTGTCGAGCCAAGATCAAGGAACTGACCTGACTTAAAGCTACAAGTAACCCCAGGAAAAAAAAAAGTCATGAAATTTGCTTGCTCAACTAAAAGTAAGAAGTGGTGCTAAACTTGCAAAGCTTAAATTAGCACAGCCAAAATGTATTACAAAACATGACTGCAGTTTGTCTACATGAAAAATAGAGAATAGACAGTGACAATGTGATCTTTTGTACATAGTGCCAAAATTTCTGATCCATCCCCTGATAGTGAAATCTCTGTGAGAAATAACTGTCATAGTTTCTTCTGATCTGTATCTTATGTTTCAGTTGAAAGCTATGCTATGTTGCTAGCAATAAACTCTTTGCCTTGATGTAAACTTATGCACCATGCCATTTTTTTTAATCTTGCATGTGGTTTGATAGCTGTGGGTCTAGTAGTTCTTCCCTGATTTTCATACTGTCTTCACAGAATGACTTTGTTTCTAATACACTTCTTCAAACTGCCACAATCTTGCTGAATATCTTTTTCAATTAAGTCTTAATGCTCCTTTCCAAAATTAGAAAAGATAGTGTGATACTCTTCTAAAGTTCTAGAAGTTATCTCTTAAGACACTAATACAAATTTCTGAAGGGATCAGATAATAGCAGGTATGAAGCAGGTAGCTGGCATGTATGAGGTAGCAAGAGTACAAACGTATATAACAAATTGCTAAGTGGTCCTTCAAAATTCCGATTCACTTTCCAGGTATGCCTCTGTATTCCCTTTATCTTTTCTAAGACCCATACTAAGCAAAGGGAAATCAAACTTTATTTAAAGTCTTTAAACTTGATAAAACCCTCTACCTTGTCCTGGTAGGATAAGATTGTTATAGGAATCCTTGGGCCATGGGTGACATGGACAAGCCAAGGAATGTTCTCCAGTGACTATCCCAATAGAGACTTTTGTAGAGGTCAAGCTCTTTGGACCTGCATTCCCTCTGACAGTCTCCTCCACTAGTAAAAGGTTTCTAATGTCGATAGACCAAAGCTATGTCGCATGTCTTCCTTTATTATTTAGCCCTTCCTATTTTATTTTCAAGCACTTTCTTTCTTCTCTTCACCTAGACTATCTTCAGGAATGTGTTTTTTTCTCCTTTCAGAATTCTTTTGAGTGCTCATATTCCCAATAACTGTTTTCTCAGGTGTCTGCATGAACTTTTTTTGACAGCCACAAAATTGCATTAAACTGTGCTGTAAACTAGAACTATCAGATTCAATACACAGAGGCCATACCACCACAACAGGCAGCTTCTGCTATTTTGCCAACAGAATTATTTAAGGGCCAGCTATCTGACTCCCATTTTGGCAGTTCTGCAGTCAATATTTAAATGGTTTCCTAGCACCTGCTTTCATTTTGAGATTGCTGCTTTCAGATGCAAAAGCTAAAATGTATGTGTCAATCATCCAAAGACGAAAGAGTAGTTACATTTAACTAAAGTTGGATTTCTGTGAAGATATTTAGGTATTAAAGGTATCACATGATGAAATGCCCACCTATACCTGAGACGGGGAGTATCTTGAAAATCAAGGGGAGTTAGTTCATAGCTGCCCTTTGGAGATCCCTCTAGATGCCTATCTACAGGTTTTTTTAATGGTATTTGCTACTTTTTGAATGAGTAATTAATTATGGGGATGTTCATGACTTCACTGTGACCACTGCCAGAAATCACACAGGTTAGCACCTAAAAACACAAATGCACATTTGGATTTAATAAAGCAACCCAATTTATGTCTTGCCTTTACTTGAGCAAGTCACAAGGAGACTTGTTCACCCAGCAAGCTGGCATAGCTTACATGCTTGTTTCTTTGAGTGCAAAGTTGTCTCACCAGTTTTGATCTGATTTGCCTGGGTGATACTTTGAAACGCTTTCCCTGGTAAATGTTTGAAATCATAAATTTCTGAGAAGTGTGGAGGAAAGGGACAATGACAGATTAAAGTCTTGACTGAAAGTTCACCTCTCCAAATGGCTCTTCAGTAATGAGCAGAGGAGGGAGATGCCGGCAGGGATGGAGAGAATTTGTGTTTTCCTCCCATTTGTCTTCCTGTGCTGGCCTTCTGCTAGATTACCATTTTCTAAAAGCGCTAATAATTTGAAACCTACTTCTAGTCTTTTTGCTTTCTTGTGTCTAGAATTTTACTGGTATCGCCTTTTTTAGAACTTATTCTCCATCCTGTCTAGCCATTCATCTTTTCTACAAGATCAGATGCTTTTTGGGATAGATCATGGCTTTTACTATATTTACAAAACATTCTGTAGGTCTGCAGTTCTGCTAAGATAAATAATCATCAAAATGAAAGTATGGAAAGAGAAAAATGTGAAAAAGGAGGAAAATGAGCTTAATCTTTGTATCTCAGCTTCACCAGCTGGCGAAATTTTAACTGGCAATATAAAATCAGGACTGAAACACACATACACAAAATATTTGATCTCAATGTGTGTTGTTAACTAAGATAATGAGAAAGTGATAATGACTGCTAATAGATTCTCCATGAGAGAGTATAGTGTGTATTTCCTGAAGAGCTTAATCCAAAATGCAATCTTTGAAGCACACTACAAAGAGAACAAAGACCTAAGAGTTTTATACCAAAATATACCAGATGACAGAAAGAGAGAAAAAGGACTTTTTTTTTTTAATTGACTCATTTCCAATCTTCAGTTCTATCTAAGCTGACTTGTGGCTTCCACTTCTGTCGCGACAACTTCTGATTTTAAAAAAGACACATTCGTCATGTTTCTGTTGTTGTTCTTGCTTCAAAAATTACAAGCAACTAGGAAAGCTTAGGAGAATGTTATACACCATTCTAAACCTACATCAGAAAGAAAAAGGAGCAGGGGGAAAAGGAGTGGAACGAACATTAGCTTAAACATTTGAAATAATTTTAAGTAGTTTGGTTATGAGACAATGTAGTCTCATATACAATGCAGTGCAATTCTTCTACCTGTTGGAAAAGGTTCACTTTACATTTCATGGGCTATCTTGTTATGCATATTTCTCTTACATATGCATTAGGTATACCTATTTGAAATATTTCATAATCACTATAGAACATGTCCTGATACATGGCACTAAGAAATCCTGTGTTTAAATGTATGCCATTCAGTGTTAACCTACTGTTTGCCACGTCTTATTGAATAGAAATTGCATACAGAGAACTTAAGGGTAGTTAATACTTCATCAAAATATTGATCATACTATTTAAATTGTCCATAGCTCACTTAAGTTTGAATCTTTATATTTTATTCTTTGCTTCTGTTGAATATGCTTTTCATATATATCAAACTTTTGGCTGAAATGTGTATCTTGGCTATGATATTATTCAGCTTATCTCTTTGGGAATACTATCCTTCCCTTAAGTGGAAAAAAAACCCACAAATCATTCCACCCTAAAAAGCTAATCAGACAGCTAACAACGTTACACCAAGACAATTAGAAGAGGCATTATTCTGGCACTTAGTAATTAGAACAGTGATTGTTGTATTTGGGCAGGCACGCCCGGGGGTGGGAATGCACATCTGGAGTAGAGGGTGCAAAATACTGTGTGTTTCTAGGAGATGAAGCTATTTTCCCTGCCTCTGTGATATTTGATTTACTGCTTGTTCATTTTTGACAGTCATCAATTCCTGGACTTTAAGCTGTAGTCCCTGAGCATGTGCATTTTGTTCTGTTTTTGCTTGATCATGGATTCCACCAAAGTTGTGTGTGAATTAAAATAAAACTTTTTTTCACAGCTGAAGAGTATGACTGGAGATACTATACTGTTCTCTGAAAGGTGGCACAAATGATAGAGTTAGCTGGGAATGGGAAGCTCTTGATGCATTTTGGGCACTTTCTCAGTGCAGCTGATGGATTAGGCTTCTCAAAGGAGCCCTTCATGTAACTTGCATACATGACATCTTATACAACCAATCCCAGTGGGATTTATGCCAAGCTACTGAAATCAGAGCTGTTCTAGAAATAAGCAGCAGTAGAACCTTTGAGGGAACTTTCATGCCAAAAAACCTGAAGGTGCCTGAAGAATTCATGCAGTTCTAGGATCAGATACTTGCTAGGTAGGATGCTGTCAGATCCCAGCTGTGGAACACCTAAAGTCCACCGAAATCCTCATATAGGAGCCTGAATTCCTTCTTTGTACACAGGGTTTGCTGATCATACCGGAAATGTGACTTTTTCTTATATCCTGGAGTACTCCCTCAAGCCAAGGAAGAAACTAACATTCCGTGAGTAGACTCTATTCTATGTCTCTTAATGTCTTTTCTCCTTCCACCTAGGCTATTTATAAACTTCTCCCTAACTGGGGGAAAATGCAGCTGCCTTTGGATTTCTGCTAGGTCTGGGCCCTGACAGCAGGAGGAAGCAGGGAAGGCTGTTACCAAGGCTGCAGGTTGTGTTACTGGCACATCACCATGGAGCCATTCTATCTGTTAGGAAACAGCCCAGGTTTCATCTCAGCCTTAGCAATACGAAGCTCCTCACCTTTTCTTACTTGGCTGCAGGGGAAGTTCTCTACCATAGATAGGACTGACTTTGTTACTTGGGATCAAGTCTTACAGCCTGCTAAAGATGCGGAATTATTTGATACATGATGTAAATCTGTTGGTCATTAGTCATATGGTGTGAGATTTTTTTAGGCAAAATCCCACATGGCTGAAGGGTTTTGCTAACATAGGAGAAGGTAGAATATCATTTTGGACTAAGAACTACCTAGGTTGGTTGAGAAAAGAGCGTTTAATTTCATTTCTTGCTGCAAGTATCTTCAAATTCCTAGCCCACAGGCATCTCTTTTGGGACCATATCATCAGCGTGCCTGATAGCCGAGTCTGCTTCAGGGAGCTTTGCATCAGCAGTAGAAGTATTTGCTTACCGCTCAGCTCATCCTGTGCATTGTTTGCAGTGCCATAGCAACCCCGCTTGCAGTGAGCCGCGCAGCAGAGCCAGCCTGCCCTGGTGCAGACCAGCAGTCCCCAGCCAGGCCCAGGGACTGCAGCTCCTATTTCTGATCTGCAGTCAAGGATTTCACCTTTGCAAATGAGGTTGTAAGCTTGCAGGTGTGGCTGCTGGTCCTTATGTATGTAGATCCAGGATGCAGCTGAAGAGGCTTACCACTGGTACGTAGTGCTTTCCATGCAGGGTGATGGACTGACTCTGTGTTAGACCGGGGGTCTGACCCCAGGGTGATTGTCTCAGGTACAGAGAGGGTGATACAAAAGAGGGAGATTTTGAACGGCTAGGTTTAAACTTGCCTAGCAAAATTCATCAGTCTGAAGAGAGAACTTTACTCCCTTCCAATGGCATCACAAAAGAT
The DNA here is from genome assembly GCF_000690835.1 of Fulmarus glacialis. Lineage (NCBI taxonomy): Eukaryota > Metazoa > Chordata > Aves > Procellariiformes > Procellariidae > Fulmarus > Fulmarus glacialis. Next base: position 54,930 of record NW_009234541.1, on the reverse strand, counting down.
GGAATATTCTCCTAGAATGAGTGAGGTTATCTGGGAACACCCACAATTACTTTTTTTTTTAAATTTTATCATATGATTCATAATATTTGCTGTTCAAGGCTCCCAGAGTCTCACACTAATCTGTGTTTTCATTAAAACCAGCAAGCTTCTAGTAACTAATTTTGCAGAGGAAAGCTGAAAAGAAGTTAACTGATATGTATGAGAATAATCCAGTTAAATAATACTTTCATTATATTTAAATCATTCTTGTGATATTGAACCTTTTTATGCATGGGTCAACATTACTGCATGTTCTTAGAGTTTATTTTGTTTCCTCAGGCTAAGTTATTTTATTTCAGAATATCCAGTAAGGTTGTCATGCTTCACTACTTTTTGTTTCTGTTCAGTAATCGTAGTTGAACAAGCTTGACTGTATTGCTTGGATAACATATGATATTTCATTTTTGTGTTTCAGAACCTCCATGTATAACAGAAGAAGTGTTTGTAAGTATGCTTTACAAGGCTTGATCATTCATTTTGTCATGCAACTGCAGAGAAAAAAGGCAAAAAACCTTTTTGGAAACTATTGTCTGGTTTCTCACTTCTTTCTTCTGTCTAAGTATGGAGTACTGAGTAATTTCTTACAATTTTCTCAGACAAAAAAATACTTAGTTTGAAAATAATTAGGAAAAAAAAAGAAACAAGAAACTCTGGAGAATAAGGATGGAAATGGAAAGGAAAGTGAAATAGGATGAAGGAAGGAAACAATCAACTGAAAGGTTCAACATGACAGGTTTAAGAGTCTTCTCCAACTTTTCTTGCCCTTTGGTCGTAGCTAATTGTAGGTTTCCCTGATGGTTGTCCTCTTATTTGAAAAGTATGTATGTTTACCTGTTACATCATATGAAATGACACCTTAAATCTTGCAGCTTAGGTAATGTTTGTCTCTTCCTCGTTTTGGATGCCTTTGTAACTGTGTATTTTAAAGTATAAATGTATTGCTGTTTCTTTTGGGAGCCTCTAGATATTATCATGGACAGAATCAAGGCTGAATTCAGGTAGAGATAAATGCTATATATAGCAGATATTTAGCATATATAAATATGTACATGAGAACAAACGTATATATATGAAAACATCTCTCACCTGCACATTTACGTTGCATTAAACCTTGATTCTGCAGGCTACTTAATGTGACTAGATATGTCTGACTCTAGGGGAACTTCACACAAGGACATGAAGCTGTCAGAGTTCTATGCAGGATCAGGGTTTTGTACTAACTTTAACTTTTGACATTTAAAGATGCCATTTATTACACATTTTTCAAGAGTGGAGAGGTATTTATCATTTTAGTGGGTGCTGCAATGTGAAATGCAAACCTTTCAAGATGGTGCCACTTTTACCCACGTTCAGCTTCTCCTCTGGTGTCTAATAACATTTCATGTTTCTGTACTTTTTCATGATGGCAGTAATAGAGAAAGTTATCAAATACTATAGACAGAAACCATTAGGTTTGTGTCCACAAAATATCTAAGAAATGGTTGTATACCATTGCCAAAATGATTTTAAAATTCCTTTCAATGTTAAAAGAGTGATAGAAATCAGGCCCAGGATATTCCTATTTGTACACAAATTGCACGAAGGCCAAACTGCACTTTTGGACCAATTATTTTTAGCACACCTTGACCTTCAGTTGCAATTGTAAGGCAGCTTTTTCTAGTCATAATTTGGACTGTGCAGCAGGAAAGATGGCATGGGAAGAAATGAAACAAAATGTTTCCAAACACAAAAATCTAAGCTATAGTATTGTATATGCAACTCCATAACCTATAATGTGCAAATATGAAAGTGCAACTATGCTTTCAAATGAAAGTAAGACTGACCACAAAAACCCCTCAAAAAACCAGAGGAAAGTGTATTGTGTATAGATGCAGTAAGATCAGTAAGTAGTAAAGCTTGCATTAATAAGATCATAAACATTTTATTGATTAATCAACCACTGCGTTTACATTTCTTGCTGTTATATGGGACTACAGAGAATTATATCCTTGGCAAATTAAAGACACATGTTACCTGCATATTCTTAAAGAGCTTATACTTCAGCCAGTGATAATTGAATTGTTTTGAATAAGTCCTTTGAAACAATAAATTATTTACATGCGATATTACCATATCTAGCTGTCTTCAGATTCATCCGTATCAGTATCAAATCTAATTGTCCATTGCCCAAACCAAACGTGAGGCAGACTGCAGTTTTTTTCTAAGGATTTTTTTGTTAATTGTGTTATCGCTTGCTGAATTGAGATTTCTGCATCTGATTAATTGCCTAGTGACATTAGCGAGAGGATTTTCTGTTGACTTCAAAGTGCTTTGGGTTAGACACTTTGGTAAATTCTCCTATTTAATCAGTGCCCTAACATCCCTAGGTCCATGTCACTGCAACTGCATTGGACCATTGGCCTGTGATCCAAATAAAGCACGATCTCTGTAATGCAGAAAGCCTTGCTTTCAATGTTGTAAGTGTTTTCCAGGAATAAGCGTGAGCTAACTTGCCTGTCCTGTATCAGTCACAGCAGCAACCACAAGTGCTAAGAAATAAATGTTGGCAGACTAAGGCTGGACAAACACCATCAGATCTTGTCATGCAGCACACAGGGGCCTTTCTGAGTTCATATTAAAGTAGATTAGCTCAAGATTTCTTCCTTACCTAAGTACAAGTTGTCTCTATTTAGGTTAGACACTGTGGAGTTTGGATCAAGATACTGCTTGCCTACAAGTGATACCATGTACACTGTACATAACCTCTCTTTAACGCTATTCCTCATTAGCACATTTCAATGTTATGAACTTAAGAAAGAGAAAAAAGATTTGTGTCACAAGACTTTTGCTGATATCAGCAAATACATTTGATTTAGGTGCATTCTCCTTGCATTGCAAGGCAGAAATAATAGAATATTCAAGAAACTGAAACTATTAAAAACTGTTCAAGAGTCTTCATTATACTGAAGACAGATTTCTGAAGACCAATGGAATAATGTTCTACTTTTACCTTCTGTTGAATTGAAATGGGGGTAGTGGTGGTATTGAGTGCATTAGAAGTAAGATTGGGATCCATACTTACTGATTTGTCAACAGCAAAAAAATGTACTTTCTATTCTACAGTTTTTGAGTCTTGTTAGCAGGATTTAAAATGCAGTGGTCAGAAAGGGCACAAGAACACCTGCAGATGCAGTCTTCACTTGATGTTGATGAAGTCAACAGGAAGACTCCCAGTTCTGTGATTCCAAGTATGGCATATACTGCTTGCTTAGTGAGCCAAATAATTATAGATCCGTGAGCTGCCTTTTATTCCCCAAACATCCACCAAAACATCCCCAAGAATCAGTGTGGGAGCAGAAGCAGGCTCTAGTGCATCCTTCCCAGATGCGAGAGAGAAAGGTATAACGTGGGGAATTTCTAGACTGTTAGCTTATGCACATTTTTTCAAAAGTAAACATGCAGATTTCCAGCATTTAGAAGCTGTTGGGTTTATGAAGGCTTTATCTGTAAACTTCTTGGCAAAGGATTTACCTTTACATGTGTTTTTTAAATTGCTAAGGATCTCAGCAGTGTGCAATGGCTAGAATATAACAATGATTCTATGATTATATTCTCAAAAGTGGGAAATAACATTTTGCAAAAGTTTGCATGTCATATCTCATGGAAAAAGCATTGTTTGAGGCAACAGTGCATTCAAACCGTGTTAGCGCAGATTAGCACAAGCCTTGCTTTGTGGTTTTGTCTCTCTCTCTGTAGGAAGAATGCTTAGCCACAGATGATATGCTTGTGGATTACTTTAACGAATTTTTGAGTCTTCCGGTAAGTATCTTACAGGAATCCCTTGCAAAATACAAGAAATCCCTTGCTAAGATTAGTAGTAAGGTAATCCAGCTTAGAACATTTTGCATTTTGCCACTGGGAAATTAAATGGCTTTTATGATATGTCTGTATTTTAATGGTAGCAACACTTACTGTTCAATGTTATTATCTGTCAGGAAAAATAACACAGTATCTGGACTTCTGGACACAGATTTTCTCTTACAAATTTACATATTTAAATCACAGTGCACCAAAATAATATGAATAGGAAATGAAAAAGAGATGTAAATACTTATTTAAAAAGTATAAGGAGTCCACTTTTATTCTAGTATCACAACATGCCGTCATAACAAATATTTGTCCTTTTACATTCTTCTGGCCATGTACTCAGTGGTTAATAACCACTTTTCCTCAGGAACCAACTCTATTTCTCTTCATGGCTGCAAAGACCTCAAAGTTGGCTTTCCCCTCCTCTTCCCCTCCCATCTGCAGCTAGAAGGATGCAGCCTTACACTGTATTCTGTGTGCTGATCCAGCTGCAGTTAGACCACCATACCCAATGCCCAATAATTAACCAATTGCCCTATATTTTGCTCCTTTTCCCAGTCAACTACGCTGCCTCCCCACACTCTCATGGGAGTCACATGTACTGTCCCACTCCCTCAATGCAGCAACCTCACCCAACTTCATCTTAGTAGTCTCAGCCCTGACTATCCCCATTCTCTCCATCCACACACCTCACACCCATACTCCCCTGCAAGGTGGCACAGACCTTTCCACAGTGTCACTCATGGCTCCCGTGGGGTCTCCCAGTCGACCTACCCCAGAGCTGCCCCACAGCCTGTCCCCCTCCTAAAGCCCAACAGGCTGCACTATGAGAACATACACCCATTTCTGCAACTTGCTTTGTAGGAACCACCACCAGCATTAGGAAGGGGCAGAATATTTCTTGATGCTCCTTGGACCTAAGACTATGGTGCAGACACTATTGGAATAAATTTAGTTATGATTCAGGCTTACCAAACTGAACTAGACTTAGATGTACTCTCTAAACCACATCACAGATTTGTCTAAAAGTACACATAATGGGAGCTGTAGAACTAAGGATTGTAGGACAGGGTCCCCTATGCCAATTTTTTATCTTAAAATAGAATCTGGAGATATTAAAACAACTCTGTATCAGAGTGTGGGTTTTGTGCTCAGCAGTGATACTGACTTCTCTCAGGAGCTCAGCCTTTACATGCTTTCACCACACTGCAAGATTCCTAAGAATAATTTTTACATAGCTAGGGAGACACAGATGGAAGAAAATGTGTGGTGAGAGGACTGGGTTTTTTTCTCTTTCTTTCTTCCCCCCTCCCCCTTGCAGCTGCTTTAGGATATCTGTCTAAATCCAAGCCTAACTCTGTAGCTTTTAAACGCAGGCCTCCTTCCATGTGCCAGATTGTTCTTAGCATAGGAATACCATCCTCCACGCCTTTGCTGCTTATTTGGAAACTATGCTTTAAGTTTTCCCCAAATCACAGAGGATGGAGCGGGTAAGAAGTTCAGCCTGCTTAGTCTCTGGGTCTCCTTGGACATGCACAGATTTCAGGACATCTATTAGAGGCCAAAATTCTCCTTGGCCTCAGAGGGCTCCTCAGCCCACAGTCCTGGCGCAGCTCAGCAGCTCTGAACCACAGTGATTGTCCAGGCACTCCTGACTGCTCTGGAAGACCATAGAAAAGAGTTCACAGACACTTCTGAGTAAACACTGTTCTACGCTGGTAATCTTGGTAGGTTTCTAAGATGACACATGGTCTCTCTTCTATATATTTACATATCTTCATGAAAACAGATGTTCTATTAGCTGTTCTTATCTGTAATGTTCTCATATTTGGTTTTATTTTCTCTTTGACATTTTCCCGAGGATTTACCCTCTTCAGGATTAAATTCTATTAATGCCTTGAGTTCTGTGGTTTGAATACCTTGTATTCCCCATTTCCCTCTCCTTCTCAGAAGGCTTCTACTAAAACACCACATTGAAATTTCCATTGCTTTATTCTTGTTGTGCTTATATGCTGTTGCCTGGGAACAGTATTACCCAGGTGTGCTAGTAGTTAGGCAACAAGTTAAACTGAAAATATTGTGTGACTTGATACAAGAAATCAGGGGTAGAATATGCTTATTTTAAGAGACTGGCTCTGAGTTGATTTATAATGCACCACTAGTGTATGGAAAATTGTATCACCGGGGACTTGCTATAGCAGCACCAGGTGGTTTTTTTTGCTTTGATTTACAATATATCCTTTAAGTGATCCTGTTGTTATAATAATATTCAGTGCAATCTGACACAAATATCTAGGTACTCCAAAGATCTACATACTGTAATGAAGGTTAGTTTGTAAGGAAAATATTTCTGAAAGACAAAATAATACAAAAAACCCTGTGAGGGCACTTGTTGCCAGTACTACAGTGATTTCACAGTAGCAGAAACCAATTACATGACATACAAATGAGTTACACTTTCCTTAGTAACTAATCTAAAATGAAAGATTTAAGAGAAACCTTGGCCTCCACACATTTCCATTTCTAGCCAGTCAGGCATCCCTAGAATTCGAATCTTTGATCCATGTATTTAAAACCTCCAAGAATATGTTTAGCCAGGAATGAAAATTCAGAAGTCAGAAATCGCCATCCAGCTCAGTGTTGGAGGCCTCAGTAAGAAAGCGCAGTAATGTCAACTTGTTTCTCCTGCGCTCTACAAGCTGTCTGCTACTCCTTCCACCCCAAGTCCATGCTGGGGCCTTACCCCTCATTTTCCAGTTACCAGTGATCCTGATGAAGACACACTCCTCCTCTTTGCGACCTCGAAGGATTGCACTAGAGACAAAAGAGCTAACTGCACCGCAGTTGAAGCATATTCAGGAGATGGTACTCTTGGTGGTAAGTCCCTGGCTGTAGGTTTTCCTTGCAGCAGAAAGATACCAAGTGACCACAGTTTTATCAACTTCAGATTTGAAGACTACTTCTTTTGAAAGAAGCAATTACTTCATCCCCTTTATCACATTAAACACATTCTCCTTTCCTTGCTTAGGAGCACAGAGATATATTAATAGTGCCACACAGAAAGAAGAGGCAGCATACTGTAGGTAGATTGCTTGATATAATTTTCAAGCTAGTAGGAACTATTGTAGTGTGATTAAAAAAACTTATGCTAAATGGTCTAGGAAGACAGCTATGGGCCAGTATGCAGCTAACAGTTTTAAGTTAAACGTGACTCTAATGAGTAGTCTGGGATCCAGGATTTGACATAGGTGATGATTCTGAAAACAAAGCACAAGTAACAAAGTTTGGGCCAACTAGTCTTTCTGAAAACAGAATGATCCTGAAAACCTGGTGCTGTCAAGAGTGAAAACAGACCTGATCTATGAGTAGCAGACGATGGAAAGGGCAGAAAGGAAAAAGCAATCCACTCTGCTGCACAGTTCAGGCCCTTCTCTGTTTTGAAAATGGTTGTGAATAATTCAATGCATCAATGCATCAATTCAAGGTATCAATCCATGCTCACTAGTTTCCTCTCGTCTTTTCCAGGTCTGTGGAGGGAGGCTGCAGGTGCCAATACAACCTCCCTTAAAAAGACTTTTACATCAGTAAGGCCCTACATGCATGTTATGTTGAGTCTTACCCAGGACTAAAACTTGTTTGCTATCATCTTTGATATTCAAGGAAGCAAAAGAAGCTCTCCTGACTTTTTTCTTATTGCTAGCAGGTTTACTCAAAATGCTCTTCTCTCTTAACTAGATTGTGGTATGTGATTGTGACTTGTGTCTTACTCATCAACGGAAGGGAAATCCTGGACTCATTAAAGTCAACGGGAAATTTGCCATTGACCATGTGCAGTGTGAATTTTCCAGGCACTTCCTAGAGCTGCTCAAATTCTCTTCTGGTCTGGACTCTCACTGACATTTATTTATGATGCACACATATACCCATCTTAAGGAAGTTTTGGCAAAGTTCCTGGATGAGGTCTCTATTCATTCCCACCCTTTCAGGGCCTTAACCTAAGAGGCAGCCAAGCAGTGGTCATTCTGTTTCTCTTGGGATCAAACTACATTACTTGGGGTGGGATGTGGTGAGCATATTTACACATTTGTTAAGTGTATCTGAAGTTAAGTATATCTGAAAACTGTTAAGGCAGAGAACAGTGAGATTTGTATGTCTGATATCCTGGCAACATGGTGATGGATGCTGTTTTGGTTTCTGTTTTGGGAGGAGTGAAAGAAATTTGCCTTCCCTTCAGTTAAGTGTAGTTTAGGTTTCAGAATTATGTATTCTATTTATTCTTCAGCTGAAACCATATTCAATGTGCATTTGAAAGCTAAGAAATTTCTTTGCTGTAAAAAATGTACATGCAATTGTTTATTTATTTAATAGTATGGCTGTAGCACAGTCTGAAAACAGCTTTTTGTTGTTTGCTTGGAGATTTTTTCTGAAGCTGAGATGGCTACACTGAGTTACATTGGTCATATTGAATTCAAGGGGAGAATTGCCTGTGAGCGCAACAGTTTGCAAAGTCTGTAGGCTTCTTATTTGTTGGTATTTCAACCCCTTGTTGATCCTATTTGTTGTGCTAAATTAATAATGTATGAATCCCAAGCTTCAAGGCTCCTGCCAAACCTGATTTATTTTTTCTTAACATCTTGAGGTATAATTTGGCTCTGGAGTTTTCCCTCTCTATCTTCAAAGGATCAAAAATTGGCCCAAACTAGAGAGAGAATGTAAGGAAGAATGCATTGATACTCTTAGTCTTTCGTTCGTGTATTTTACTTGTCTGCAAAAAGCTAAAGCACTTGCCAAATGTGGGGTAAGAAAGACATTTCTTAGTATGTTAGATTGGCACGGATAATTTTTTCCCTTTCCTTTATAGTGTAGGCTATCACCCACTCCTTAACATAGGCATCTTCACTGAAGAGATTCCTTGTTATTGCAATGACCTAGAGTATTGGTGGTGCCATAAACCTCTCTGATATTGTCCTGTGAAACACTGTAGGATTTTACAGCACTTGGTTGCTGTGGGAAAGGTTTTAAGTTCGCTACAGGGTATTGAGCAGTTTTTTTTTTTTTTTTTTGTGGCTTGTAATGTGTGGGAATGGTTAGATTGTGTGTTTTGCTCCAAAGTTTTTCACATACTGAGAAGGAAACGGATTGACTGATCCTCTCTGTCCTGTACTGTAACTAGGAAAATGTTTCCTACAAGAAATCAAGTTAATTTTTTTTTTGTGTTCCCATTTGATTTTTGTCATAACATTATCACTTTTATTTCTGAGGGGAGGATGAGTTAAGATGGTCAGGACTTACCTCTTCTTTTATTATGCTTATAAAAACATTCTGATTTATCATTCTGGTTTTCTTAAGTAAGGAAGTGAAATATGCTTCCCCAGACAGGCTTAAACTGTTCTAAAATGCTTTTATACAATACTTGGATGAGATGTTGTATCCGGTAGAATTTGGGATTTGTACAGAATCATAGATCACTCGTGCTGGAAGGGGCTTTGGGCCGGTCTATAGTCCAGCCTCCTGCCCAAAGCAGGGTCAATGCTTTAGTGTTGACACCAGGTTGCTTGGCACTTTCTCCAGTTGGTCTTGAAAATCTCCAACAACTGATTCCATTGTTGCTCTGGACAGTCTGTTCCAATGCTAATTGTCCCACAATTACCTTTTTTCTTACATACAGTTGAAAACTCTACTGTTTCAATGTATGACCATGGTCTCTTGTCCTCCCACCAGGCACCTCCATGAAAAGCCTGGCTCTATCTTCTCAGTAACCTCCTTGTAAGTACTGTAAGACTGCTGTTAGGTCCTCCCAGAGCTGTCTTTTCTTCAGGCTAAACAAGCCCTGTTCCCTCAGCCTCTCCTCACGGGCAAGTGCTCCAGTCTCTGACCATCTCAGCGGCTGTCTGCTCGACTTACTCAAATCTATGAACATCCTTCTTGAACTGGGGACCCAAAACTGGATGCAGTATTCCAGATGTAGTCTTACTAGTGTCAAGTAAAGGGTTCTACTGGCTACTCTCTGACAAGAAGTATGCATGCCTTTTGATGTTCCTGGGTACAGGTAACTACATCTTGGTCCAAAACCCCGAAGTCTGGACTAGAACCACCTTTTTCAGTTAAGTATGTAGTGTATGAAGTCTTAATCTTTTTATCCCATGAGTGTATGTTCTTTTGTTCCATTAGTATATTTGACTTATAAATGATTTGTAGTCAGACTCCCAAAAGAGCAATGCACTTCACATTTTAAAAGTTGTCACTAGCATTTTTCACTACATTAGCATGTTTCACTACATGGAAGTTGCTGTGTGTTTTCTGTTCAGTTAATTAGAATGTGTATTGAAAAACCTAGATCTAGAGTAAGTTACAAAGGATTAAGTAAAAGTAGATGTGTGTGATAAACTAATGTTGTCTTTGCTTAGTTTTCAAGTTGAACAACATGGAACTAAAATAATCTGGTCATGTTTAGTCACGTAGCCCTAGATTATGGAATTTGCGCTTTGTTTGCTTTTTCCGCAAGCAAGAGCATTTCAAATCCTGAGAGACTGAAGCACCTTGTTTCTTAGTGTACTTTCTTCTGTTTCCTTTTTAAAAACATGGAAAAATAAATAAGGAAAAATACACTTGGAGGTTATTAAGGTTGCACAGTTAGTCACTTAAAAGCTGGTAGCAGCCCAAATTAGGTTTGAAAGTAAATGAAATGTATGCATAGCAAATTGGAAGGAGATCTGAATAAGTATAGAGAAATCTACTACACATAGAAGCCTCTTTAAAATGCTGTTCAGTACATCTGGAAAAAAAACCACTAAAACCTGCAGAGTACCCTGGAGAAAATTAATGCCAAAAGAAGCACAAGGTGTCAGAGAACAAAAACCAAGCCATGATTTCAACTGAAGTTAGGCAACTAAACAGACTAATGCAATTCAATGCATGGCTCTGAGCAGTGACAGTCTGATGTCATAGGTACTAATCACACACTTAAAACTCTCACACGCTACGTGCTTTGCCAGGCTGAGCCTCCACAGTGAGACATTATGGGATAAGTAGGGAATGTTGTAACCACATGTTGCAGCCACATGGTTTGATCTTGGGCATTGCTCTACAAGACATTGACCAACAAGGGGGCTTCAAACAGAAGCAACAAAATAGCTGACACTGACACGGTTACTTTGGACTTATATAGGTGTGAAAAAGAACAAAATCGGTCTGTAATATATTTCTGTATTATATGTAGCATGTATTCAGCATATGTAGTATGTATATGAATTACGCATATGTGTGTATATATGTGATATATGAAAAAGTTCTAGGAAACGAAAAATACAGTGCTTGAAAAAATAAAATAATCTTATTAAGTGCAGGGCAATGACAACTGTACAAACACCAGGTGGGATCCTGTCTGGAACGAAGCCAAAAAGAATTTTGGCTGGGTCTCGGTATGGATATGGCCAGGATTTTCTTCAGTTCTTAAATACAACATGCCTTCCTGTCCTCCAGCTCAGTGTGGAGATGCTTATATGCTCTGGTTGTATATAAACTCATATTCATAACTGCCTTGGGTATCCCCCATTACTTCTGTAAAATCCATCCATATTTTCCGTCTTCATTTCAAGTAAGAGAATTTGAAAGATAGCCTTTAGGGAAATACCTAATACCAGAGCTCAAAAGATGAAAGATGGCTCTGTTTTAAGGTGTACACATGCAGTGGGTTTTTTGGAGTTGACAGTTACATAGCTGATGTTGAAGTTTGGTCTACCCCATGTATTACACAGTATCTGACTGAACTAGTGATGTATACTAGAACTTACTACAGGCCATAGGTTTTGGTAGGTGCTTGACCTACAAGTAACAATATGGTGAAAAGCCTTTCCTACATATGGAAATCTTCAGATTTATCCTCCTCAAATGCGTCTCACATTTAAAAGGTCAGCTTCATTGGTAATCTTTTCAAGCCTTGATTGTTTGTGGTAATGAATGGGAGAGTAACACTGGAGATCTGATCCTATAGGCAAGTAGTCTCCTGCAGAATAGTTATTAAAGTCACTGTGAATTATATATTCTAGACATCTGTGTACTGGATCTATAATTTGCATGTGAAAAACAATGGTCTGTGATCTAGAATGAGGTAAATTCTTGACAATTAAGCATAGCTGAGACAAAAAGTAGGAATGCTTTGGAAAGCTATACACCGAAGACACTAAAGAACAAGAATGCAGAAAAATTACTATTCCAGGCCCTAAACATAAGCTACAGCAGGCAAGAGAAAGAAGCCTCATAATACCAGCTTGCATCTGTAGGATACTTCTATACTATAAAAAATAACTTTCTTAAATGAAAGCGTTCCCTTATTACAATGTTACAAACTTTCCAAACTTCTTTTGCAGACTTTTGCCCAGCCAGTTAAGTTTAACTCTGACTTTGGGGTTTTTGAAGTCGTTAATGATGCCCCAAAACGCCAGGAAAGCCAGTTGAAAAAAATTCTACATGATCAGAAACCTCCAAACCCCATTTATGATGTTCTAAGGAAAGCAAAGAATGACGGGCAGCTCTCCAAAATGCGCAGTGCTTCTCCAACCTTCAATATTGATCCAAATTACAACACTATGGTAAGCATCTTATAGCCCCTGAGTTTATATTTAGATCTTACTGTAGAGATACTGGCAGTAGTTATTGTTGTGTTTGGCTTGGTAGCTTGGGAAAAATGTTAATTTATGTTAGGAAAACATAATGATGGGCCAAATTATGCCCTGCAATGCACATGTGTCTAACAGACAAGTGAATGGAATTACACATGTACATCCTGTAGCACAGAATTTTGAAGATTCTGTAGGTCAGGATTTAGTTGTGTGGTCTGAATACTTTTTAATATTAAAAGGAAAAATATTATGACAACAGTTACTTTACTAGTGATCCCTGGAATGTGCAAATTGACTGAAACTAATGCATCTCAGTCTTTCCTTATTAATTAATTTCCTTGTGTGGCTATGAGCTCATCTGTGGTCTGGCAACACATAAGACTCTCTTCCATTAATTCCCAAAGGATTTACATGGTTAACATCAATTGAAATGGCCAGAGAAAATCTTCGGCAACAAGAAAGCTAAATTAATGGAAAGATAGGTTGGATTTTAGAAAAAATTCTTGTTTCAGACTTGCTCAGATGCTGTCAGTTTTGGTATTCTTACCTGTTTACTTTCAGGGCTTTCTTCAGCACCGAATTAGGCAGATTAAATTTGGGAATTGAAGCACCATATGCACCTGAGAGACTACAAGACAGTATAATTAGTTGTGGGAGTTTACCTTTAAACAATAGCTTTGGAGGAGAAAATATATGTCACTGAGATACTTGGTTTATTCCTTTCTTGCTTGCTTTGCATTGGTGTGACTGATGTGACTTCATTTCATTCAAGGCCAGTCTAAGGTCTTGCTACATTTTTAGAGGCGGCTGCTCTAAATTATGTCATAGCTGGAAAGCTGAGAAAAAATCAGGGAGTTGTAACAGTCTGCTGCTTTGCCCAGTGTAAGCTTAATGATTTTCAGAAGAGAAAACAGTGTTGAGAGAGGTCAAAAGGCAATGATGTTTAATAAAATGATAGTAATGTGAGATTGCAATTATCTGCATCTAAACTGGACAAATGCTACAATAGGACAAGGCTCACAGACATCCCTACCATGTTAAATAATTATTTTCACAAATACTTTGCTTGAGAGCACAAAAGCAGAAGAGCTATTCTTGATTTCTTATTTGCTCTCAGGATTCAACTGAGGAAACATTGTGTGCTTGTGCAAGCGTGGCTAATATTTCTCTCTGGGATAACCTCACATCACTGCAACTGTGGATGTCCTTTCTTGACAAATTCAAAGCCATTTCACTGTTACATCTTTCATGTGGTTTGGAGCAACAGGGTTCCTGTATTATTCAAGGATACATTTATTTCTCTGGGCCATTTTCCATAGATGGGAAGCATTATGGCCTTCGGAGGAGCAGTATACCTCAGTACGCTTTCTTGTCCTTTTTTGAGGAAAGGATGATGCTTCTTCTTATTTTTGACTCCTGCTTTACTGGACAGGTAACCTAGATGCCTCATCCAGTTCAGCTTGCCATCTCAAGGCTGAGCTGGAACAAAATGGCCTACAAAACAGCATGCCAAAAATTGTTACTGCAACTACACAAGGTGAAAGAAGTCAGCTTCATTGATTATACTACACTATGACTGAACCAGAAGAAGTCATCACAAACCAACTGCATCAAGTAGTTCAGTCCAAATCAAATAGGATTTGGTCTTTCAGGCATTGGGTGATGCTGCCTTCTTCGCTTTGACTGCTTTCTTCACACTGGCTGAAGAGATTGACAGTTGCTTTGAATGTTACATTGCTACAAAAAGTCACCTTGAGTGGCCATCACTGGCACATTACTAATGAAAATAAGCTATGATTGGAGAATCCTATTAGGCCTTTCAGGCTACAGCCTGAATTTAAACACATCTTGCCTAAGAAATACACCCAGTGGTATTTTCCTCTGTATTTTACTTCCTCCTCAGACTGTTACAAATTTACAGATAAGAAAAAGTTCTCTGCATGTGTGCATGCACACTTGCAAATTATTGATATGGAGGTAAGTATCTTCTTATCAATAGTCAAAATCAACTTGGATTGAAATATATTAAGAAAAAAACCTGCTGAATTGGGTAGAATTGATCACAACTATGGAAAGAAACTGGCTGGCATCCCACATACCTTACTTCAGAGAAACCCCAGTTCAGCAAAGCACTTAAGTTTGTGTTTAACTTTAATCAAGGGAAGTTAAACACATGCTTAAACTTAAACACGTGCTAAAAGCGTTGCTGGATTGGGTCCCAGCAAGGCCTAAGGCTGACTGGGTAAGGAAGCTAACCAAGGTAACAAAACCCATCAGATTAAATATAGTGTCTTTCTCTGGGGAAGGGGAAATAGTAGAGGTTCTTTCCTTCTGATAGTATATATAATTTTGTGTATACCAGCCATGTACAGATGTGAACATGTTATGAATCACTCAGACAAAAAACTGGGCTGTGAGTCAGTAAATACAAAAATATTAAATGCCAAAATAAAGAGACAATCTTCTGTATTTCAAAAAAGCTTGTCAGTTACCAAAAAGAGGCACACACTGTGTGGTTGGGAGTAATTAGTCTCCATCTCCACAAATTACATTGTATGAGCCACTGCCAACATAAGCTTTCCATATTTTGAAATATTTTCTTCTCTCTAAATGAAACCACCCACTTTCTGAGTAATTCAGATTTTTTTAATCCCCTACAGATATATATGAGGCAGAAATAACCCTTGTCCCTAATGGAATATTAGCTCATGGAAAGAAAATTTAAAATGTAATCTACATGAACTGATTATTTGATATAGCAAGTAGCATCCATCCTTGCCCAAACTTCACCTGTTTTTATGGACAAGTGGAGTTACTGGATTCTTCCAAACCATCAGTCTCACCTTCACTAAAAGGAAAAATGCACCTCAGATAAATAAAACAGGTCATCCCCTAAGAGTGGAAAATGTATGCTCTTAAAAAAAAATGTTAAAAACTGTGCCGTGTGTAATTTCTACGGGAAACAGCTATGGATCACTGTGGCCCTTAGGCAGAGAGCTCACTCTCTGTGTAAGACTCCAGGCGTAATTTTTTGGTCAGCTGGCTCTGTGTAGCTCGCTGCTCCACACCTCCCTTCCACCCCCCAAACCATTCTTTGGAGGCACCTCTATTTCTGCTTTGACAAGGCACTGAGGCTTAGACCGCCTGAGCAGAAACCTCTTATGGGCCCGATTCATAACGCACTTAGGTTTCCACTACAAGAGTTACTGTGTGCAATGCAGTTATGCAATGCTCCAACATAAAAGCCGGAAAGGTCATAATTGATTGGCTTTTTATTTGTTTGATTTTGTTTTTAATATCCACAGCTCTCCCATTCTGGGAGTATAATTTAAGTTAAGGGGTTCTTACTCCTCAAATTCTTGAGCAAAAATGTAATAGTGGTTATTTATAAAATGTGATAAAGTCAGAAAAATTAGCTGTTTTCTATTGCAGAAAATTTATGAACGTCTAATTTGCATTTGGAGTTGTAGAGTAAAAGCATGATTCATACACACATTATTTCTGAAGAAAAAACACCCATGATTTCTTTAAAAGGTGGTATTCTTATAGGTGAAATCAGATTTAGACCTTGTTAGCTGTTAATCAGAAAGTAAAGTAACTCAATTGTCCCAGCATGATTAAGGCTAAACTGGATAACAAAGGTGGTATTCATTGTATATTTGTCTTCCTGAGACAATGCTTCTGTAGAAGAGGGATAGAGAGAAGCAGTTACACAGCAAACAAAACAAGAAAGTCAAGAATTCTGCACATCTTTGGCATTTCTTTTTTCATAGTGTCTTGATCGAGAACATGCAATTCAGTGGATTAAGAAAGAAAGGCTTCCAGCATTTCTAGTAAGCGACTGTTACTTTGAATACAGGTACTGCAATCTTTTATGCTGTCTCTCAGTTTTAAATTTGTATATTTTTCTCTTCTGTCTAATTCATCTTGACAGTACCCTTAATATGTTTTCTCCCACCTCTTGTCCTGTTTAATTTTAGCATTTTAGTGACCTGGATAAAGTAAAATCAGTGAATTTTTTCACTCATCATTCTGTAATTTTCCTTGACCATGAATTACATACTGTATTACACCATTACAGGGAGAGTAAGAGTGGGGTTTGCTGATTTCTGAATCTCTGTTCCACTGAGATATCATGGTAGCGATGCATCTCTCTCTAATCAATATGGAGGCCATATAAGTGAAAGATATGAATCCATGAAATCTATTTGGAAAAAACAGCCAGTCCTTTTTATTTCAATTATTAGTTTTGCATCTTTGGGCCTCTGGTCAGACTTCCTTTTGCAAGGTTCTCTGGGGGATGCTGTGGCATAGTTGGATGATTTACAGTTATACACTTGCTATGTTTTTCCAGATGTCCTTTCAGCAGATGTTCAGGAGGTTTAGTGTGCTTTTTGGAAAGATCTGCCCCTACATCCCTTAAGTTTGTGTTTAGATGCTGATAATTGTAGTGTGTTTTAGGCGTCCTACAAGGAGCGGCAGCATGGCATTAGGGTTCACAAAACTCATGTTTGGCAACTGTAATGACAGACTAGTTACTGGGGTATGGAGTTCTGCTTGAAAAATTTCAAAATATTTTAAAATTCCAATATCCGAAAGACTGCACTTAAATTCAAGGGGAAAAATGTGCAAAGAATAAATGAACTTTGAAAGAGTGCTCCATTTTACCTTTAATAGCAGCCTGCTTTACATGTGTCTGGGCCTCATGAAACACTAAAAATTTGATCTGCTATAGCAAAGTATTTCCTTGGTCAAGCAGAGTTACCTAAGAGAATTACATAAAACTAACTTTAAATATGTGCCAATTTCCATTGACATCAGTACTTCAAGTTACTTTCCTGAATCAGGATCAAGATAGGCTGAGACGCTAAAGGGAAAACTTGCATTTAAAGATGAAGATACCCAAACCCTAGAATGAAATCCTATTTGTCCTCAAATAGTGGGGACAAACGGAACTGGGCATTCAGCTCACGGTCATAGGCTCAGATATAGGCTTCTTATTCCCTTCATTTCCACCTTGGTTGGTTTTGTATTGCTTTCTAACTTAACGGAGTGAGTTCTGCCACAGTTCTTGAGCCCAGAGGATCCTCATTATTGCCATGTGGTTCTAGGATTGCCTTGCCTGAACATCGCAAGGTTCACACTAACACAAGGTAGCACTGGAGTGCTGTTCAGGACTATGAAGTCCTCATATAGCAGACAGCTGAACACGGAAGTGCCAGCTGTCTTGTTATCTGCAACTTGAATTAGTATGATCACTGCTGTGGCATTGCTGCTGGAAGGTTGCTTGTATCAGGACCAGGAAATGTAGTGTCTGGTAGTGACAGAGGGGTTCTGCAATCTGGGAGAATAGTTCCATTTTAGCAATCAAAAGGTTCAAGGACTTCTTGGCAGAGCTTGGGACTGCATAGATACAGGCAAGATCATGCTGACAGAAATCAATTTTACTGGTAAAGTTTGATAATGCAAAGCAGGCCACCAACTGCAAAGCTGCTGGGCTATGGAATGGCAGTCCTGGCGTTTATATATGTGACAGCAGGTGAGGGGTGAAATAATAAAGCAGATCATGAAGTTCCTTGTAGCAATTTATTTTTAGAGTTATCATGGTTTTTATTGCCTATTCTAGGGAAAAATCAACTGCTTCTCTGACTAAAAGCTAAAATTAACTATTTTCTTGTCACAATGTTTAATTTCAGGCTAGCAAAATTGATATCACAGGTAGAATGGAGCAAGACTGGCATTAATTTCATTATAGATAGTGACTACTATCCCTGGATAAGGAAGCAAGACCCAAGTTCTCCCCCTCCTGAGGAGGATGACACTTTGTTGACTATGAAGAAGTTCTACGTCTCGCTTGGCCAGGTAAAATAAACATGTTTAGTGGGTGTAACATCAAGCTAGATTGAATGTATTAGGTTAAATTATTGTAACTGAGGTCACAACCTAATTGGACAACTGATTCTCTGAATATCCCTTGTTTTCAAAGCTCTTTCTACTATAGAAGAAGGTTGATGGGTTCTTCTTAAACAGAAGCTGTGTTACAAGTATGCTCAGCTACTGTCATACAGTTCTCTTCACTGGGAACTATTGTTACAGAAATCTACACAGACTGCATAAAATGACTACAGACAGTAAGCCCTCTGCTCTCAGAAACAGTGCAATAAAAAGAGAAATTTGAATTATTCTATGACATTTCTTTTCCTAGGCTACAGTTTCTCAGACAAAGGATTGGTTTACGTTAGCAAAACGAAGTGAATCCCTGAAAACGACACATTCATTTATGCATCCTGTAGCTTCTAGTCAAATTCAAGATATTCAGTGTTTGCCTGGGCAGCATGAAAGAGACGATTCATTAAGCAAAAAAGATAGCCTTCTGGGTAAGTAACAGGGGGCTGAGCCATAGTATTTATAACACAACTCTGACGAGGTGGAAAGAAAAGGCATTCCAAGGAATTGCTGCTAACTCCACTTATTACCTTCTGAGTATCGCGTGGTATCTTAGGTCTCAGACGGGGATTTGTTTCTTTCCATAGCCACAACATTAAATGAAAATTTGAGTTAGTAGCCAAATAATTTTGTGATAGTAGAAGCCTCTTTTCTTACATATTTCTGTCTCAGATGTCTGTAAGTTTCAGCTGAGGGTTTTTTTTTTTCCATTTAATATGTCTTGAAAGACTTTCTTGTCTGGATTCTTTGGGTATTTGATTATGTATGATTTCTTCTTAGGGTATTTATGTTGGGCACTTAAAGGCCTTTTGGCTGCCAATTTTTATGAATCTTCAAGAACGTAATTGTTTGTGACGCTCCTGTCTATCTGTCAAATTTAACTGAAATTGTTCATCAGGTTTCAAAGGTACTGGGAGAGAACATACGGATGCACATATGAACATATCTGATTGCATAGCTTTGCTTCTGCTCTATAGGCAGCAGCAAGATGAACAGAGAAGTCTCAGCTCATATGTTAGGAGTCCTCTCTCCCCCACTCTCAGAGGAAGAAGCAGCCATTCCACTTTGAGACTTGTACTGCTGGGACCTCAGAGTCCAATGGCTGAATGGAAAATTGGAAGACATTATAACTCCAGAAGTCTGTCTTCTTCCCCAAACCCATGAGGATCACCCCAGGAAATACATTGCTGATGCATGGATTATTAATGAAGTTATTCAAGTTGCACTCGTTTGCAGCTCGTGACTTGACCACTAATTTTTGCAGTGCTTTGAGCAGAGAGTTCACAAGTGCACCATTCCTGCACAGCATCATAATGTAGTGTAGCGCTGTATTGCAGTGGGCTGGCCATAGGCCTATGCAAAGTCTCTCTGTCTCTTCTTTTGCTGCAGTTGTCCTGCAGTCAACAGCATTTTGCCTCAATGAATATTTTACATCTTCTCACTGACAACTTTATTTTATAACATAAACCTTCATTTTACATGTGCTTATTACTCTCCTTTATGCTTATTTCATGGGAAATCCAGCATTTCTTTCAGTCAGAAAACTTTCTTTAGGCACAGTATTCACCTGGTGTAGGGGTCAGGCACTGGAAGCAATAAAGAGCATCAGCTAAGTTTGTCAGAGCCAGCCTGCAACTAGAAAGAGTTCAATAGCTGAAGGTATTTGCTTGGACAACCCAGTTTGAATTCCTTGCTCACTGCTTCAGTTGGATCAGGGTTATCAATTAATGTCTTGAGCAAAACCCTGAGCTACTTGGTTTTTGATTACTCAAGAGCTGTGTATCTCTCTCCCTAATTCCCTCAGGTCCTGTGAAATCATTCTTCGTGTTTCAATTTCACAGAACTGTGTTGAGAAGCTATAATTTTTCTTTTTCAAGTGAAAACATTTAAAATAGTTTAGAAATAAGAAAATATATTTTAAATCACACTGATTTTTAAATTAATGTCAACATATTGTGCCATATGTACTTACACACAAAATTATGTAAGTGCTGAGCAGGCAATCTCTATGCCATGTTCCAACCCAAGTGTCTGTCTGTGACAGTGGCCAGCACTGGTTAGACGTGGCTTATTTTCAGAGGAAGATGGAAGGAATGTCTAACTGCCATTGCCATTTATTGACTAGGCCACCATAGGGGGTTACACAGGCTGATAACATTGCAAATGTGAATTCAGTGGATCTGAATCTTTTCTATCACTGTCTGATGTAGTGCATGTGCTCAGAGGTTGTAGCAGTCTCCTCACTGACAATGTTTTTGCCTTAGTGATACAATAGAGTATGATAGCCTACTTCTTAGCTTTAGGGAAATACAGAAGATTCAGTTTATTTTATAGTTTAAGCACTGGATTGATATGAAGATATTGTAGAGTCACAATTGAGTTACAACTTTGGTTTTTTTACTTTCACTTAGATTCTGCTGCTGTTCACAATATCTGTAGTTATTCTGCTCAGTTTTACAGGGCTGACTTGTACAGCATCAACCTAGCTAAGCAGTGTGTATAGTCAAGGTCATCTTTGCTAAGATGCTCCAGAAGTACTCGATTTGCTAAAAGTCTGGCAGAAGTAGAAAAGATATTTGAGCAAGTTAAATCAGTAAGTTTCTTTCTCAACAGACCAGGATGGCAGGGCATGCTTAATAGCATGGGGTCGGTGAGGAGTCTGGTAAAAGGAATTAAGCAGAGAAGTGTAGACCGAAAAAACAGGGCTGGTCACTGTTCTGAACTTGTTAGTTATGAAACATCTCTAAATGCAAAAGAGCCATTTCTGGGTGGCAGACTGGACTGCAGGATTGTTAAATGTTTCCAGAGCCCTTGACATAATAATTTGTTTTGTTGTCCTTCTATGTATGTCAAGATTTTATCCAACTGACAGAGGCCTGTTCGATCATTTAGTCTTTTGCAATAATCAATGTAAATAGACAAAGAATTATCACTTACTAGCTTCCTCAAGCCTAAACAAAAACCAATCCTGCTACATACTGTGACTTTGATCAAACTATGACCAAATGCTCAGGAAGAAACCAGGCCTTGCAGCACAACAAGGTGGTTTAACAAGTGCTGAGGAGCTGGGATGCTCAGCTGAGTAAACAAGACAATTGGCTCCAGAGGGAGTTGTTCCTGAACTCTGCTGCTCTGCTGGAATTCAAGAGGGAATGAGTTTCTGAGTCATGGGGCTGAGTTTCTAGCCAGATAGCAACAGCAGAAGCACCTCTGCTATTCCCTGCTCTGCAGTGTGACATGGTCTGATTGTTCTGCAGCAGCACAATATAAATATGTTGCATTTTTGTAACTTGGAAATGTTGATATGCAAGAGAACAGTCCTGAATCAAAAGGTGTTCGATGATTTTTTCTGATTTAATGCAGGAGCAGGCTCCCTGTCTAAGGAATGCCACCAACGGAGTTTCCTTTCCCCTTCAAGGACAGCATCAGCAAAAGCCAATGTTATTAGGGAGAGATCCAGAGAGGCTGAGGAGGGTTCTTCTGTGGCCATTGCTGAACCTTCTTCCCACACTCAGTTAAGAGTTTATCTAGACCCAAAATGGGACAGTGCAGCAAAAGAAGAAAATGGACAGGGAAGCACAACTTTTCAGACACCAGAATTCATACCAGCTTATACTCAATTTGTAATGAAGGAACCTATTTCAGAACTGACCCGCCAGCCAGCTGCTGACATTGAGAGTGATGTGGATTTCCACAAACAGCCTGAAGTGTTTATACATGAGTTAGTAAATAATGGATTTACCCATGGTACTGCAGAGTCGCTCTTTTCCCAAAGTTCTCCACTTGCTGCCTTGGACTCCAAGAGAGAACGAGATACTGAAGAAGTAAGCTTAAGATCAAGTTCAGAAAGTGGTGGGGCAGACAGTAGGGCTGCCTGGTGTATTAGTCACGGGACTTATGACACTGGCAACAGACACGAGTTTGAAAGATTCAAGAAGTTCATTAAAGGAACAGTTGGGGAGAGGTACTGGTGGCTCTGGATGGATATTGAAAGACTAAAGGCTCTTAAGGACACTACGAGGCAGCAAAGGTACTTCCCGTTATTTAGCAGTTATTCCCACTATTTTAATACTTGTAACCCAGCTAGATCAATGCAGGTTTTGAGATTTCAGAATAAATTGTAATGTTTGAATAGAACAGACACAATTAAAGTAATCATAAGCGTCCTGACAAGGTAAGTCAGGAATGACTCTGCTGAAGCTGATAAAACTCTTTTTGCAGAGTCACGTTTGCAAAGCTTACATGAAGTCAGAATCACTGTAGTATTAAGGCTTTGTTAGAAAGAGATTTGGAAAACAGATGGCAACAGAAAAAAAAAAAAGAATATAAGAATTTAAATTCACAAGTAGGGCATTCAGTATGACAAACTGCTTTAGTGAAAGGCTCTGCTGGATTCAGATTGCCTATTCTAAGGCACTGCACATTTTATCTTATAGACAACCTGTCTCTAATTTGCAGAAAAATTGTTTTGGCTTCTGCCACTTGCAATTAAAAACATGTTGCATGACAGCAGTTTAACCAGTAGGATGAACTGTACTTAGTTCTGTATAGCATCTGATACATGCTTATGTGACTATTTTTGTTGACTCAAGGCAACTCAGTAAGATGAAAAAACTCTATCTGCTGAGCAGTGGAGACTATTTCCTCAGTTCGGAAGTGTTACTCAGACTTGATCTACTGCATGGAGATCAGTGGAATATAAGGCATTTAAGACGGATTCAGCCTGAAGTAGTGAAACCTCTACTTCTTTACTGGTATGAAAAAATGAACATGAACTAAGTTTAACAAATATCCCTTTTCTTTGATAAGCCTGTTAGGTTTATTTCATCTCACTTATCCCATTGCAATTATGGGAAGCAATGTCATCATAAATACTAGCAGATGTTGCCTCTGACTTTTTAGTTGAGCCTAAACTACACTGCAATCTGCTGAGAAGCCAGGTAGATCTGCCTTACTGAGCCCTTGTTATTTTACTGCCAGAGCATCTGAGCTACTTTGTCTATAGCTGCCTTGGATACCATTCAACTAAACTTTAGGCTGCAGGGTAGGGAAATCCCTCCAGGCATAGAAGGTTAATTCTGTCCTAACCTATTCCCCATATTGCCCTTCTCAAGTTTCTGAGGATGCTCTGTGTATACATCTGTGTGGAATTTGACCCTGAGACTTTACTGTTCAATGTCTGTCATACAAAATGCCTTTTACATATTGACAGCTTAAGTGAGGATACAAATTCTAACCTGTTTCCAAAACATAAGCTAAATTTTTGAAGGTCTTCTCTCCTCCCCAGGGGGGATCAACAAATTGCAGGCATAAACAAATACCTGCAATTGTGAACTTTGCTGCGGAGCCTCATGAGAGTTGTGGTCTGCGTCCTGTGACCTAGAATCCTTTCCTATTATTTGCTGTAGGATGGATGGGGCATATCCTACTGCAGACTCACACAAAGGCAACTATGTAATGGTACAGAATTTGCAACCTAAGTTTACGTGTAGGTTGGTTTTAGATTTGGAAGAGTGCAATGTCTAAACATATCTTTAACACTGACTGATTTTTAATTCTATGTGCATATAGCACCATATCTTGATACAGTAAACACATGGGGGAAAAAAAGAAAAGCAGTCAAATAGCCCAGTATTTCATGTTTTGGGAAAGTTCTACTTATTAGCTTTTTTTTCCCTAGGGGTCCCAGATTTTGTGTCACTCATTCAACAGCAATAGAAACTGCCAGTGCAAAACTGAAGCTCTGGCACACATGCCAAGAGAGACCGAGGGTGGACATTGATCCTTTTCCACAAATGGTATCATTGCTACCATTGACACTCAAGTCTTGCATGCCCAGGATACCACCTTCCCTTCCTCAGGTAGGTAGGATCACAACATTGAAAAACAAAGCCTTGTCCCACCAAAAATAATGATAAAACTCCTGGAATTCAGTGAGACAAGAATATGGTACTTGGTTGTTAGGAAGTCAAGATTTAGCAAACTGGTCTATTGCAGATGGTTATGTATAAAAATGCAACAAAATTTTACTATACTTTATGCAACAGGTTGCTATAAATTGAGTCAACCTTCTCAGTTATATCCTGGTTATTTCATAAGTCTTTTGGATAGATATTTTATCTCGAAATTCTCAGAACTGCAAAATTAAGGATCTAGCAGTGCAGATTCTGCCCTTCAACCAGCCTTATTTTAATCCGAAGTAATTCTTACAACTTTACTGCAGTTACCCTGAATCTACCCCTCATGTTTGTAAAAAGGGCAGAGTTCTGCTCATTTTCTATCACCACAGTCCTTCAATCAGCTACACGTGATTTTTGCTTTCTACAGAGGGCCATGAGCCACACAACACAGATCTTTTCACAGCGTGTAGCTTGCAGGTGGCCAGTTTAGTTTTGACTCTTTTCTTCCTTGAAAGCCTGAATTTGAGAGGTAGCTGCAATGAAAGCTGCAAGTTTTCAGCAACACAGTGTTAAGCCTCAGGACAGAAGGTACTTGGAGAATGTGAATCGAGACTGTGGTTCCAGTATCAGGAACTGGATCGTCTATGCCACAGATCTGTTCACACACACCTCTGTTACTTTGAGTTGGATAGTTTTAGACTACAATTATATTTTTAAAAAGCTAATTCATGGAGATAGTGGAGGAAAAACAGTGGGACAGACTTCCTGTTTA
>NW_009234541.1:23220-29770 GCF_000690835.1 Fulmarus glacialis | reverse complement strand
AGGAATGGGAGCCAGAAGCAGCTGCCTCTTACAGAGACAGTTCTAGCTTCACAAGGTGTGCTAATGACCCAAGACTAGCTGTAGGTCAGGGAGACAGGATCCTAACTCTGCAGGTTTTCCAGCCCCTGTGGAGTTCAGCACCTGAAGAAAACTATGACCTGGCACCCATGAACCTCACGGAATAAGCTGATGGACCGTTTCTTGCTGCTTTTTTCTTTTTTTTTTTTTTTTCCTGTGAGAAATCTGGACTTTTGAATCTTCCAGCTCCACTGTGCTTGCAAGAGCTTAGAAAGAGCAGCAACTCTGGGTGAATTTCTGAGGGCACTCTGAATGCAGCTGGCATGTCCAAAAAGTCATAGTGTGATTTTGTTCAAAATAAGTCAGTGATGGTGTGGCAGAATCCCCCCTTTCTCTCTTAGTCTGAGTGATTATATCTGTCTTACAGCCTTGGTTTATAATGAGCTATTTAAGGTAATCTTTTAGTAAAGATTCACAAAACTAAAATTCTATGCAAAGTGCATGTAACATATTTCTACCTGTTAAAAATGTAATTTTAAAATTATAGTGGTTATTAAGGTGCTGAAAAATCTTGGAAGATATTCAGAAAAGCTTTTTGCAATCTGCAGTATTACATATTATGCTTGACACGGAAAAGTGGTCCTGAAAACCCTTGAATGTTTTTGAGTAGTTAATAAGAATGTGTTAAGAAAATAATCAGAATTGCCTTATTTTTCTTTTATGTCTTTTAGAAAAGTAGAACAAGCTCACCAACAACTTTATTAAATCTAGCTACACCAAATTTCTCTTTGAAGAGATCGTTAAGATTATCACCCACCCTGTCATCAAGTCAGAGCCCCAAAAGGGATGACATTTCTAGCAGGAGAAAGTGGTAAGTACAAAAGTCCCTTGTACATCTTTCTGCACACCAATATACCTCAAATACTTATGAAAGGCTTTTAGATCCTAATGTTTTCATGAATACTTTTCTTTAATATAATAAGCTGCTTAGTGAAGGTACAGATTGCACGCATGGAGAATTCCTACCTGGCTGATTAGTTTCTCATTTGTTCGTGCCACAACATGAAAGGGTTTATTTCTCCAAATACAAGTGTTTTACCCTCTCTTGTGTAATTGTTGATATTCTCTACATACATTTATATTCTTTTAACCTGTCTCAAGCACTTGCCCTCAGAGATATGCTGTGTCAGGGATTTCCACAGGGCCACAAGAAAAAGTATTTCTCTACATCTTTTACATTTATTATAAATTTGAACTCCATGTACTTTTTCCTCTACTATTCACTATGTCATTCTACCTCTCTCATGCCCCTTCTTAGTTGTTTATTTTATAAGCAGTCCTAATTTTTTCTTAAATAGATATTGAAAATTTTGTTTGTTTGTGGATCCAGGCCAAAGTCAGTGAGCCGAGACATGATTCATTGCTTAGTTTTGGATGGCACTGCAGACTCCGAATACCAGGGTCACAGAAAGTACACCTATGCTGAGCTTCTCCCAGTAAGTAGCGCTTGAAAATTTTAGTTGTCTTGAATCATGGGTTAAAACACTTTATTCTGCAGTATTAAAGGGGAAGCAGTCAATGATGGGGAGAAATTGGTTTGATTATGTGAATGTCAATGCCATATGCAGAGGTATAATTAGAATGTCAGCATTTTCTGTGTGGTATCTGTCACCTATTTGATAGGAAATCATGGCACGTACAGAGGTTTATTTTCACTAGAAAGTGTTGATCTTCTCCATGGTGACCATGTATTCAATAGGCTGTGATGGAAAACTCACTGGATAAATGCTTCAGTGGAACCGTTGCCTAGGAAAGTATACCAGACTTACAGTGAAAACTGAATCTGCCCTAGAAAGTCATTAAAATATTAAAATTCATAAGAGGAAAATGCTTCACTTGTACAATTCCTCTTTATTGCTTGTGTACTTCATTCTTTTCTTTGCTGAATTATTGCCTGCTAAGCAGGCCCTCAATCCAGCAAACCTGAGGAGGGACAAGCTGCACAGAGGAGCCTTTTCTCAATAACTGTTAAAATACTGACAAATCAAACATGTGAGCTGTCAAGATTTGGCAATTTAAAATATATCCGAAACTTTTCAAGTTTGTCTAATGGTCTCGAAACAGCCTGCTGTTTCACGGTGGTATTGATACCCATGGCCTCACCACTGAAAAAAAACCCCCATATTATGAAATCTGGGCCTGTTTATGTATGCATGGAGTTTGCTGATCACTTGAGCATGATTGTTTGTTTTTCACATCAAAATCATACTTTGTTTATTACTTCACTGCAATCATTTTACTTCTTTGTTAATTTTGACAGAAGAAAAGGCTAGTCTTCGCAATTAGGGAACATTTGCAGTTAGAAACTTATATTCAGAAAATGTTCACACCATGAACTATTGGTTTTTATACACCTTCATCATGCAGAGTTTCCCTCTGGCTGAAGGAGGAGAATACTATCCATTTACACTTACAGGGCTAGACTGGAGCCTACGGTCAGGACCCCACAATTTACCATCATAAATGTGATGTAAAAGGGAATGCAGGGATTCATAGTTTAACTTCACACTAGGGAGTGGGATCTTCCTGCTCTGCTTCAGAAGTTTGGCTTCCTCCTGCCCTTCTCCATCCCTGTTACTGTTTGGAAAGAAGTTGGTTGTCAGCCACCACACTCATCTGTTCCCATTTCTGCTATCAGAGGTGGCAAGTCAGCCAAAGTTTCTCTCCTGTCATCATCAGAAGCTAATTTACTAGTTTGTACCCTCCTCTGGCTTCTCTGTGAGCATTGTCAAAATAGATGTATTCTTCCTCAAACGCTCCAGGAGCTAGCCGCAGTAAAGGGCATGGATTTCCTCTCCTCTAAAATGCTCATAATTTTGATGCTGATGTCAGTGGTGTAACCCCAGGAAGACATATCTTTTGTTCCATGACAATCGTTCTGAGGCTTGACCAAATAACCACCTGTTAATTTCTGTGCTTTCAAAACACAGTAGCCCGAGCTGAGACAACTTTTGACAATGAAGTGATATGGTTTAGTATCATTGGAATTCCCCAGATTCGGAGCTAAAGAGTGAATGACACAATTAAGGCCAGGTTTGTTTTCCTGTGTCAAGTACTGAGGAACCACCTAAGGGATGCTATGGTCATTTTGCTACTCTGCATACCTTCAGTCATCAGACTTATTCCATTGGATGTGAATATTTAGTGGGAAAGTGGTATGGAGAGCTATGATCAATTGCATACACAGTAGAAAACGGAGTCTGGTTTCTTGGGATGAAGATACTAATTGAACACACTGCATGGCCCTCCATTGCAATGTACTGACATTTGAAAATAATGAAAGCCTGTTATTCCTTGCTGTATAACTATATTTAATTTGTCCAGGGGAAAAGTGCTGCTGGTAGTGTTGTCTTAGGGGGATCAAGAATGGAAAGCATGCTGCAGTCTCTTTATTTGGAGAACAGAGCAGGCTACTACTTCACACACTTCTGTGAGAAGTCAGGGAATAAGGTATGAGCATTTTCCTACCCTGTGATAATTTAGTCCACAATTGACTGAATGCCAAGTTATAGAGGGCAGCCAGACTGAAAAAAAAAAGAAATAGAGAAAGAAAGATTGATGACTGGATGAATTATTACTTGTGAGACTCCAATCCCTCAACAACAATAAACTGTTCATGTGTATATTCAAACTAATGACAGGTCTTAACCAAGCTGTCAGATCCTAACTGTCTCAAACCTATTGGAAATCTGATTGTACCATCAGGGATAAAAAAAGACTAATCATTTTTAAAAACTAGCCTTTAACTTGGCAGAAAAAATGAGGTCTTAACCCACAAAAACTTTTTTTAAAAAGTTGGAAAATCTGCTATGCTATTACTCATGATAATCTGCCTTCTTCTTACTTGTTGGGTTAGTGATGTCCAAAATCTCCAATGTTTTAAAAACGTTCTTCTGCTTCCACGAAGCTTCCTGGATTTCTAAGAAACATAACACTATTTCTTCTTTGCAGTCAGCAGATCCATCATTCATTGCTGGGTGTAAATTGAGGATTGGTTGGAACAAGTTATGAATCTGAGTCAGTGTTTAGTGGCTTTGCAGAAAATTTGAGTCTTTAGGGGAGATTTGAATGCAATCAAGATGGACATCTGTTTCACTGCTGGCACAACCCAGAATCCAGCAGCAGTAGCTAGAAATGCCTTTGGCTACCAGAAGGCAAGAGCCAATGTTTCCAAAGCTGAATACCTTCAGCTAAAAATGTTAATGTGTATAGATAGAAATCTAAATAAAAGTAACTTATTTTTTCATGGGAGATAGGCACCCACCCACATGTCCTCTAGCTTTTGCAGGTGCCAGATTTCTTTGAAAATTATTTCCTCAAGGTTTCATCTATAACTGTGGAGCCTATTATTTCACTCATATGCCAGGTCTGGCAGGCTACAGTATGTGGAGCAAAATTCCCTGCCCCTATATTTTTGGAACATTTTCTTTACTGTCCAGTGATGGGGATTTCAGGGTATTTTTAAGATCCAAACCCCATAAGCATATGATTAAAAGAGAGGACTTGGGGAAAGATCAAGACTCCTTCTTCTGAAAGATCTTCTGATGTTTGTTTGAATTTACGAAATGAGGCCAAGACTCTGTGTCTCAGAAATGCATGTAATAAAAATGTAATGATAGTCACAGTAACATATGTCTAGTACACAATATTTAATTGTTTTGATTATTGCTGCAAAATGCTATTTCACCATGGCACAAATTCTGCATGTCCATTATCAGCATTTCTTCTTTAGTGCTGGCTTTATGCCACTGAAATGTGGTTATTCTTCAAATGTTAACTACATTGTTAACAATTTTAATGGCCAATTATGCATAAAGGATACAATAAAAGATATAGTATCACAGTAACGATGCCATTAGATATGTTGTCCTCCTGCCAGTATGCAACAGAAGATCAAATCCATCTTAAATTGAGTTTGATTTATGATGACCCCAAGGAGCTAAATAATTACTTGCATTGGAAAGTCAACCTTTTATAAAGCTGTGATATTTGGGTAGCAATAACTTACAGTATTTTTCATCTCTAGTTGTGGAAGAACAGCGTGTACTTTTGGTTTGACCTACAGGCTTATCATCAGCTTTTCTACCAAGAAACTCTTCATCCTTTTAAAATATGCAAGCAAGCTCAAGTAAGTTGTAAATAATGTGTTTTCCCTTCACAAACACATTTGTTCATTCCCTTCACAAATAGATTTGTTCAGTGTAAAGACTGAAAAGAAGATAGGAAGAAGAAAAGTTTCCAAATCTTGACAACCCACACCAAAGTAAATCTGGTTTGTGGACAATAAAAGAAGCTCTTTGGATTGTTTCCATGGAATTTCTTGATTTAAATGTTAAACATGCATAGTTTGATTTCTAGGCTCTGCTGTCTGTTCCTAGTTTTATCTATTATACTCAGTTTATCTAATCTCCCCTTTGCTACTCTGTGTCATATTTGGAAACTGTCTGCTTAGTGTTAACATCAGAGATAACATTTTTTCTAAATCATCTAATTGTGCTGTACCTTTTCTTCCATCTCCTCTGTGGGTTAGAATTGCAGATCTCACAGTCCAGACCTCAGATAATGACCTTAGTCATGAAAATAAATCTATCAGTTGTCAGTCCTGTTTTTCCTTTTCTGATTGTCAGGGCATTATGCTCTTTTCGCAGTCCTCACCCCCCCCATTTGATCTTTACACCCTCATTTACTGTCAAGCGGATCTGATATTTCCTATAAATGAGTATTTTTAATTGAGCATGCACTTCAAGTCAGGGAGTAAAACAAAAATGAACTGGTTCTCCACATGGGTGCTGATAGCTGTCACCGACTGCAGAATAGTCTGATACGATCAGGGAAGGAGGCTGCAGCAGTGTGATATCATTAGAAGGACTCCAAGCAACTTTTTAAATCACTTTGTGAAATTCGGTCTGTTTTACCTCTGTAAACCTCATGTAGGAGTATATCCTATGTGCATATTTCAATATATGCTGTAATAGAGCAAAGCTACTTCAGATGTCGTTGCAACAAATATCTGTAGAGAGCAGTGGAGAACAATCTCTTTGTATGGCTTATGTTATTGAGCATCTGGACTTCCTTGAATTTGTCATCTTTTCCTACTTGGAGGTTTTACTGGGGCAAATGACAGAATTTTGCATATTTGTCCAGAATTCTCACCGGAATCAGTGTTATTTGTACAGAAACTCCAAGCAGAGACGAGGCATGGATTCCTCCCTCCCTCCTGTCATACACTGGCTAACTTGAACTGCAACCCTATTTAGTTGTTTTCCCCTCCAGCTCTACTTACGGCCTGAGGCTGAGGGCAAGTGACTGTACCCCTAAGACTGACGGTCTCCTGTATCTGCCCAGGCC
The DNA here is from genome assembly GCF_000690835.1 of Fulmarus glacialis. Lineage (NCBI taxonomy): Eukaryota > Metazoa > Chordata > Aves > Procellariiformes > Procellariidae > Fulmarus > Fulmarus glacialis. The sequence goes on along the minus strand of NW_009234541.1, from coordinate 23,344 downwards.
TGCGTGTGGCTAGGGACCCTGCTGACAACTGGTGTGCAAGTTAGCCATATCTAGACTGTGTCTTCATTTTCCTATATGTTTTGTTGCAGGCTAAATTTTAGGTTTTGGTCCACAATGGTTTTCA
>NW_009234541.1:0-23204 GCF_000690835.1 Fulmarus glacialis | reverse complement strand
TCTTTCTGCAGTGGTTGCATGGCTGAAAATGAAGGCCCAGGTCTTTTTTACTTTTCTTATCTTATTTCCAGTGCTGGCCTGGTGGTGACAGCAGAACATCGTACAATCAGTGTTACCAGGCAATTGCAGAGAGCTACATACACATAGCCATTAAAGTAAATACATCAAAACGAAATATTGTGAAACTGTTCCATTAGCATAACTAACAGCTGAAATGTAACATAACAAATCAACACATGTGCTGCAACATTTGGTATCATTCTCAAGCTTGCCTTTTAAGGCTGCACAAAAATTATTCTTGTTTTCATTGGAACACGGTAAAGAGTCAAGCTGCATCCAATCTACAGGGTCTGCTTATGGAAGAGATGCCTTCCCAAATTCTGCGCTCACCTTTGGCACAATAAGATAGTCATTCCAAATACTCCTAAGAGAATGTGGATCAGATTTGCACAACACATCGTCATTTATATTTTACTATTTGTTACAGAAAGAGACATCCAGAGTATTCTGTATGTGTTCATTCTGCCTGCTTCCTGTTAGAAACAAGAGCAAACCTGGATTGCTGTGTATCTGCTACTCATTGTTTCATTTGTTAGGCATTTTTATCTCAGCTTTATGATAGAGTAAGAAAATGTATTCTAAGTTGTATGTTCATTCATCCAGGGAAAGAAACTACAGTGAGAATGAAATCTGATGGATAAGAAAAATGATGAGCACTAGTAATCATCCAAGAACATATATGGTTATTCACTATAAACATATGCACAGGACTGTAAAATAAACTGGGAAAGAAAAGCAATAAAGAAACATATATTGTAGTTTTCAATTAAAAAAATAGTTATTTAGAGTTAGAAAATTTAATACAGTTATGGGAAGTACAGTATTTTAACACTAGAATCAATTTAGATGAAAGGAGTTATCATTACTGTGAACTCTCAGGGTCAGACACAGGATTTATGTTAGTGGAAAGTGATGACGGGGGTTAAGGCAGTTTAGTCTTTCCATTTAAGACCAGCCAGTGCATTGTATTCTTCCATCATATGATTCTGTCAAGCAGCTGCACAAGCCCCTTGTTTAGATCAGAGCAATATCCACGCCTTTGGGCAGCAATACAAAGCACTTGGACTTAATTCTTTTGTGTGTCTTGTTTCACTCTAGTTATTCTGAGATTGCTTACCAAAGTCTTCTCATCTGGGGATGAATTCACACCAAACCTAAGGCCTGAACAATCCCTGATTTGGAAAGTCATAAATGAGGCCAAAGTCTTAATCTGAATTTCCTAAGCATTTCGTATCTTCAGATTTGTGCCATTATAAGTAATTTCAAGATGCAAACTCTGACCAAATTTCCAGATAGGGTTTTGGGTTCAATCCATCACTTATTCTAATACATTTTTAGGAAAATGTATAGCTGGCAGGTAGGAAAATTCTTTGTGTTTTACAAAAGGAACAAAACATTGAATAAATGAAGTATGATGTGCACTTGATGTCACATGCTTCAGATTTTTGTATGAATTTGATAACCTTTAAATTCATCTAATGTAATTTTTTCCTGTTGATCCTTTAGGAGGTTGGCCAATACAACAGTTTCACTATTCCACTGGAATTCAGAAAACCACAAGGCTTCCATGACATGGGAGTCAAAAAAGGCTACCAATATTTCTTTTTAAAGGATACAATGTATTTTCCCCCTCTATCTTGCTAACTTCATTTCTCAGTGTTGAAGGCTGTGAACACAGACGCTTTTCCTCTTTTTTGGCATGTTTAGAACTCTTCACAGTTGGTTTTCCTGCAGTCCTTGCATTCAAATCAGTGCAGATCTACAGATGTAGCAAGGGACACAGGGGTGAAAGCTCCTTCTCATTTCTCCCCATAATCTGCAAGTGCATGTATTCACTTTGTCACTTTGTGATGCTATCTTTTTACTTGGTGGGTCAAATCCCATAGCAATAGATTCTTACAAGAATTTAAACAAAAAGACAGCATCATACCAAATCCTCAGACACTGTAAATCTGCATCTTTCAAAAGTGAAGATGCCATCCTGATAACAGCACTGAAGGTCTGGTCCTTTGAGTTTGGAAAAATGCACTCCTATAGCTAGCTTAACCACCTCTAAATTTCTGCTTCACATGTATTACCAGCCCTAACTATTGTTTCTCGAAAAAAAAGTCTGTTTTTACTACGCTCCAGTTTTGCATGTGAACTTATACAGGACTGGGTGCAGTTCTGCAGGTAGAGCAGCCTGCAAGGGCAGTCCCTAATAAGGCAATATATTACAACAGGGTTTATGTGAGCAGATTGTCAATAGTTTTTGGCCAAAGCTTCCTTAGTCTGGGCAATTTCTGACTCTGTAGGCTGATATTTTTTGTCAGCTCTAAAGAAGAGTAGCAAATATACTCAAGTTAACCCATTTCACACAAAATCATGGGGGAAAGAATAGTTCTGCCCAAGAAAGTTGTGGAGTGTTTGTTTTGATTTTATTCTTGAAACTATGTTAAAAATGACCAGCCATTTAAAGAACCAGGTTAAATGTGTGTTAAAATATTGAGGACCTATTTTGGATCCTTTTCACCAATTTACAGATCCCTTGTGTGTGGCTTTATGAGTCATAACAGGTGGAGCAATGTAGCCCTAATGACGAATAAAACAATTAACCCCTCTTTAAAAAGTCTATTTTTAAAGATACCACATCTTTATATCATTGGACTGGTCCCTTCTAATTTGGCTATTTTATATGTTAAATGTTTTGGACTAGAACATTTGTAGAACATTGAAACTAGAAACATCCAGCTTCAGACTAGAACATGATGTAACTGAAAATTTACTAGTGTTAGGGTTCTTCAAAATAACTTCCAATTTTTGAAATCACTATGAATCTTATTAATGCTGTCTCTGTTAAATTTAAATTTATTTGGGGATTTGCTGAGAAGGGCATAATTTAGGATAAATGTGTTCTTGTTCTTCAGCTAGGACTCTTCCTGTGGATGTCCTCATTCTTTGACTTTACCCTTACACCTGGGGGTCTGTATTGCACTGATAATGTGGGCCCAATAGCCACAAACCATCTTTGTTTTCAGTGATTAGACCTATGTAGAAAGGGGGTGGAATCCTGCATAGACAGTAAATATAGTAATCATAACAAGTTCTAACTGGGGGATGGATGTCAGCCGTTGTAGCCCTGTATTTCTTGGTGACCTGATATCAGGAGAGTCTTAAGGGTCTGCTTCAAATTGTTAAGGTCCAAAATAATGGGGATGTAGTCTGGTACTGTTGCCGTTTGAAAGAAAGAGTCTAATAAATCAGAATTTCATTTAAAACAAACAGAAACATAATTATTTAATGTACTCAAGCATTCTCCCACCGTGCTTGAAATCTAAACACAAGTGTTTTATTACTGCTTGAACACAGAGTAAATGTATTATTTTCTTCTTTTCTACTGCTTTGTACATCTGCTAGTTACAGCTGGATTTTAGCAACATAAGGAAAATGAGAATTATCAGAAACCTGCATTCTTCATTGTCAAAACTGTGTGATAATAAATAGTGAAGATGGGCTCCTCAGTGCCATCCTAGAAAGAAATTCTGATTTATACTACTAATCTAATCCTCTGACCATATGTTCAAAAATTAGTTAAACTTTGACAATATGAAGAAGAGAAAACATTTATAAGTATATGAAATTTATTACGGCAGCATCTTTTTTCACTTGAGTTCCTAGCTGCAGTCAGAATCATGATGTATTAGAAAGACATTCTGGAATATCTTCTTCCAAGATACTCGTGGAAGAAAGTGTTTTTCTCTGAGTTTTCAATGTTCTTTTTCATAGCAATGTATGAAACATTTAAAAAACAAGAATTTGACTTAGGGGATTATTTGGGAAAAAAAATCCTTTGAAATAAATAAAAAAATTACTCTATGCTTCAAGAATGAGCTGCTAGTGAGAAGGAAACATTCTCCAGGTTCAGCTTTCTCTGTTTGTACATGTTGAATGGCAAATTCTGTGCTTCATAAAAAAGCATATTGTAATCCTTGCTTTGGTAAGGATTTAGACCTCAGTTGTGCAGTGCTATGTCCTGTTTCGGATCCTGTACCATGATGGAGTCTCACCAGTGTCAAAGAACTGTGCAAGAGAATCTCCACACAGAACGAAATCTTACAATTTTTCATTAATTTTAACCTTAAATTTACAAATTCCCTTCTATTCAAAAGAAGTAGAACTCTTTCACAACTTGGCCCAGCACATATTCTGCAAAACAACAATGTGACTTCATAAAGAGTGCAGTTGCACTCTTGTGCAATGATTGTGGTTATCTGAATCTAACTAAGAATCAGCCAAATATCTCCAAGCAAAAATTACATTAAGCATTATTTTGTGATCTAACCATTTTAACAAGTTGGAGGACAGTTATGGCAATAACTGAATTTTGGAAAAAATAGTAATATTGGTAAAAATAAGGCAGGTGTAATTAGATATATGTTCAGAATATACAGCAGGGCAGTGGGGGACAAATATGCATTAATTTTCTCCTTCAGTGGACTGTGACCATTGGAATGGATGATGGCTAAGAAACGTTTTTCTTCTGTTTTATTGTAGTTCCTTTATGCAACTTACATTGCCCCATCTGCCAGTATGGACATTGGACTTCATCAGAGTAAAAAAACCATGATTTATCAGAAAATTGACCCAGCTTTTGAGGATCTTTTTGACCCAGCAGAAGAATATATCCTCACTGTTCTGCTAGAACCATGGATGAAGATGGTGGAAGCAGACAAATACACTTACGGAAAGGTAACTGATCTGGATGACACCATGAAAAATTCTTATGTTGGGGAAGAAAATCACAAGAGCCTTCATATGCAACCCTGTTACATTTATAGTCAGGAAGGGAGAAGTATTACGGGATGTTTTGCTCACCCACTCCTTTCTACGCTGATGCGCTGAGCTTCCTGTGGAGAGCAGGCTTCTCATCCAAAAGGAAGGTGCAGGCTTCATAGGCCCCTTGGTCTGTGAATTAGACAAAATTTCTATGGCAAAATTTCTCTTTGCACTCAGGAAGTGTCATGTTTCTGCAGTCTTGCCATTGATCAAAAGTAATTTTCTTATGATGGATTGCCCATAAGCCTTCTATGTTTTTAATGATAAGCACAAAATAAGCTGTGTTTCTAGAGTGTCAGTACAGTGATGCTAGGTCCATATTAATTGTATTTCTTGGTCTTTAGAATTAAAGTGCAGCTACTGTTTAGCATAAGAGGAAATGTGATACGGTGATCCAGTTGTATTTGTCCCAAATACTTTTTAGATAGCTGCCCTGCTGTGTAAGGGCTAACTGTGCCCTGCAGGCTTCCTGAAGTAGGTGGCTCAGTGGTGTACTCAGTTCTAATCCCAGAAAGCCTCTGAAGGCTTGCATTGAGCAGGCTTGTGCAGGTCAGAGGAGATGGCTGCAATCCTGACTCTGCTTTTGACAAATAAGAAATGGTGGAGGCAGTGGTGGATGCTGTGGCGCTCTGCTCTTTGTAAACTTACCTACAAGTTACCAGCTGTAGGTCAAACTTCTAATTCCAAGTCTCTAAAATCTCTCTCTTGGATATGGAAGGAGAAACTTAAAATGGAGAATCAGGAGTTGGAGGGCAGGAAGTTAGTTCTTGTTCCTCTTTTTCTCCACTGTGACCTTAGACGAAGCATCTCCATTTTACAGGAAATATAATCACTTACTGTTGATACTTCTGTCAGCATGTAATGAGAACATGCATGCATTGCCCCCTGCAAAACATTTTTAAATCCTTTTGTGGAAGTTTTGTAGTACAGTGTATTTTTGTTACTATATCGTGCATGCATGTATGAACAACTAAGAGACCAGATACCTAAAATCAAAGTTGAGAATGGTCTTCTAAGCCTATTAGGTGGTGTCCAGTATTTAACATTTAAGAATAGAGTATAAGAACAGAAAAAAAAAAAATACAGCAGTATCGCCAGCTTCAGCACTTTGCAACTGAGGAGGTTAATGAAGCAGAGGTCTTATCCACATTTTTGTGTTTAATAGTCTTTGATGAGTTTTTTTTTCCCCTATGGGTTTATGTAAATGTATTTTGAGTCATTTTATATCTTCAGCCTTATTGTAGCAGTGTGTTCCATGGTTTAATCATGCAATAGGAGAAAAAAATGCTTATCTTGGTTTGTTTGCAAACCCCTCCCTGATAATTTCACCCAGTGTCCTAGTTTTGTATGTCATGAGGAACAGTGAACAATTGTTATCCTGTCATATTCTCAATGCTGTTATGCTTCTACATGTTGCTGTTGTATCCCACTTCAATTACATCTCTTTGAAACTCAAAAATCTTAGACTATCTGACCTCTCCTCTTACAGAAGGCGTTCCATACCTTTGTTACACTTATCACACCCATCTGTATCTGTTATTTTACATTCTTTTGATGAGATGCAAGCAGTACTCAAGATCTGGATGCACTAAGGATTATCCGGTGGCAGAATCATGTTTTCTGTTTTGCTCTTTGTTCCTTTCTTAATTGTTCCTATGATTTTAATTGCCTTTTGACTCCTGGTGAACTTTGAGTGGATGTGCAAAATGTAAGCTAATAGGCATCTGCAATGATTCCAAGATCTCTTTACTAAGTAATAACAGCTAATGGAAAGCCCTAATTTGGAGCTCACTGGAATGACTTAATATTTATTGTCGTTGAATTCAGCTGCCCTTTTATCATGCAGACACTAAAGTGTCCTGAAGTCCTGCAGCTCTTCACAGACAATTTCATTTTTTGCTCTGTGGAATCATTTTGCAAACTTTGTTGTCTCCTCACTCACCTCCTTTTCCAGATAATTTCTGAATGTTTAAAAAAACAACCTTAGCGCAGATCCCTGCGAGGCTCCAATAGGAACCCCACCCCATAATGAAAGTTATTTATTTCTTTATTCTTTATTTTTTAATTAATTCACAAGGGGACCTTCCCTCTCATCCTGTGATAACTTAATTTCCTTCAGAAACTTTGAAAGTTCGAACATTGAAAAAAACTTACTAAAATGAAATATACTAATCCAAACACATCTGCAAAATATTCTCTTCGCTTTTCAGCATCTTTTCTAAGCTTTTGGATAAATTATTTTTTCTAAGCTGTTTTTTCTAAGCTATTTCAGCTATAATTGTTTATGACCTGCAGAACACCATGTAATTGATCAATGCTTTCATTAATATGAAATTTTTTTTACTTTCTATCAGACTAGTTTTACAGTCTTTTGTAAATGTGTGTTTTCCATGTGTATTATCAATACTAGTTGTCTAGTATCTATTGCCAGTCCTCACTGAGTCAAGTCATCAACTCAGACGAGTATTATTATACATCATTTCTGTATAAAAAGGACTCTGCTTTGAGCACTCTCTGAATACAGTGTTTTCACTGCTTCTAGCGATGGAAGAATTCCTCCAAAGTAAAAATCGAAAATATAAACTGAGGGGTAATCTATTTCCCTTTCAGTTTAGATGATGCTTTGCTTTGCAAGTGTAGTTACGTGCAGACTTCTCAGTGCCCTAATAATACAAACATCTTAATCAGAGCACGAAAAACCAGAACTAAATCCTTTTAAGTGCACAATACATGCGTTTGTGAAGAGTTATAATACACAGACATAAAATGACCTGTTCTAGGAGGCACTAGAGTCTCTTTGTACTAGGCGCAGGCTGATGCTCAGGCACACTCCTTCCCAGCACAAAGACAAGGTCTGCTTTATATTTTGTTCAGTCCCTGGCTCTACTCTTCCCCTTTGTTCTACCATACAGCAGGATATATTTGGCCCATAATGAAACAAGATATTTTATCAAGAATTAGGTGAGTCCAAAATTGTTTATTTGGGACATCAGTATGTATGTAAATTTTTATCTTTAAACGAAACATGAAAACAGGAGAGTTCCTTTTATTGTTGACTCTCATCCTGCCTCTATCTGCTTTCTGTTTAAACTTTATGAAAAATGTTCAGAATTATTTTCCTATTTCCTTTTAAACTATGCTTTCTTTTAAAGGAAAGAATACCCAAAAGCACTTATAACAGTGGAATAGAGTTACACTGAGCCTGAAGGCATTCAGATAACACGGTGATTAGTGTGGTATTCACATTTAGACAAAAACCGTAATGAATATTAATCTAAAAACTCTCTTCTCTCTCTTGCACATAAACTCTTGTATAATAAGACCATAGCTTTCCAGTATTTGTAATGGGTGTGCTAATCAGTACAACGTATCGGCTCAATTTTGCTAAATATCCTAAAACCTGCATTTGAATGGTTTAGTCAGCCGAGAGGGTCACCAAACTATTCCTTATGCAATTACTGATTGTTTGCACATAACATGGAGAACTGCTCTAGTTATATACATAAGGCTTCTAATTAAGTTAAAAAATGCCAATACTTCATGAGTTCTAATCATCCACAATTTATTATTTTAAGGCATTACCTGGTATAAAACTAAGGAAGGGGACAAGACTGAAAGTCTGAAAGCTTTCACCTTCATTGTTTAGATATTATAGCATCTTTCTTGTCTTAAATTTCTATTTCTGGAAATCTGTGGCACTCTATCTTTTTGACATTTCCCACCGAGAGTCATAGTTTTAAGACCTGTTTTTCTGCTTCTCAGTGGCACTTTGACATACAATTTGCTGGTATAGGCAATCAGGTAAGTCTGTCCCAATAGACACAATATAATATATACACAACATACACAATATATTATATACACAATATAACTTAGCAATTTTTTTTAATACAAAGTTCTTTTCTTAAAGATATAGTTAGGTTATTTAGTGGTGTTCTGTAGAAATCTACACGTGATCCAACACAGATCTGAAAATTTTGTTCTACCAGAGCTTTTAATTGAATTGTTTGTCACAGGGATGTGACTTCTAGTGTCTTCTAAACATCAGTCTCATTACTGGCAAATGTATTCTTTTCTATCCACTGTCACTGGCAAGGTGCCCGTCCAGTTCTCCATCTTTCTATAATGTGTACTGTAGGGATGACATAAGATATTATTTTTATTAGGTGGAGTTGGTGGAAGAAACTCGACAGCTGGACTCCGTGTACTTTAGAAAGCTCCAGGCTTTGCATCAAGAGAGTGGTTCCAAGAAGGATGAGGTAAGACAAGTACCTACTAACAAAAACAAACTCTTTTTCTATCAGAGAGGGTTAACACTTTGAGTATCAGCAATGAAAGACTGACTACATGCCAGTTTGAAGAAGCAAGTAGTCTGATTTCTACCATTCATTTTGGGGAATGATTGACAGCCATTGTGTTAATTACAAATAGATGGCTTCTGTCAGTTACATCAACATCAGATCACTGTATGATTGGACTCAATGAGGCAGTTTCCACTAAAGTCTGTGGAATGTATTTTGGGCCCTTAATCTTGAGTAAATACCTCAATTTCAAGTAAATTACAGGTATATCTTGGTTTATTTGATTATGGAACCTGCACACACTGGTATGTTTAAAGCAAACACAAAACTAAAGCTGATTAAGAGCTGGAGCCTTAACTCAATTTATTTTCTCAGCAATCAAAAAGCTATTGTACAGAGACAGAATTTATCTAATGCAAGGATTATTTGACTGAGCAAAATATAGAGATGGCAAAAGGAGTTATGCAAGTGAAATAATTTCTTCCCTCAGAGTACTGTTGCTGACACTGGTCTGCCATCCTGCCCTGGTGCTCTCAAAGAAGGTCAGCACTTGCGTCAAGTTCCCAAAGAATTGGCAGGTCCTAATCTATCTGACCTGATCCGTGACAAAGAGAAGTTAGAACAGTTCTGGGCTTTTCTTAATGAGCGTTCTGCTGGGTATGTTTCTTCATTATTATTATTTTACCCATTTCTAAGTTCAGAAAAAATCTTTGCTGGGGATCTTGGCTAACTAAATGTTCACAGATTTTAGTCTTTTTTAAAATGTGTTTGTATATTTATGAAATACACATGCACATTGTTCAGACAACTGAATTGTCTTAACATTTATGGGGTAAAAATTCTCTTGTCATAACATGTTTGTATTACAGTTCTGCTTTCAGTTTCTGCTTTGATTAGTGGCAAACCCCTGAGTAGAGCAATTAGCCTATAATGAGTAAAAATTTCTCTTTTTTAGTACAGATTCAATTTAGTACATTTTAAAAATTAAAGCTGGATGCTATAAAAATGTACAAATAGAAGACAGCCGCGTTATTCTCACAGTGTGCATGAAACGCAGTTTTCTGTTTGCACTGATCTGAACAGAATTAAGTACCAGCTCGTAGCAGATACAGTTTATGCAGGGTTTTTGAAAAAGTGAGCCCATTTGTTTAAAAATGAAGATCTAAACAGAAGTTCTAGCAGAAGTAAATGTGAGTTTGCCACCTTTATTTATTTTTTTTTCCCAAGCCCCACACTAATCTCTACCCCGTTTTAGGAAAAGGCAGATATACCTTTTAAGTAACTGCCAGCAAGTCCTTAAATTGTCACTTCCTTTCTTTAACCTGGGTTCCCATGAGCTGATGCTTTGCATATTGCCTATTGCTTCTGGTCAAGCACTGCTATCATTTTAGATTGGATATTGGTCAGTCCAGAGACTGACATCTAGCACAGGATTTCTCTGGCCAAGACTCAATGTCAGCACTTCTGTTTATCATCATAGGTTCCCTTTGTAGTCAGAGAGAGAAATAAACACTTCTGGACACAATTCTTCTAATTCTGAAGGTAACATCTAAAACCAGTTTGGATGGATCATTCCTAAAGATGGCTATTTCTGCTCACTGGCTACAAAAAGACTCTAGGTAATGAGTTCAGAGGGAGATTCTTATGCTGTGGGTGCCTATGGTCAAGTGAGTTCTGAGTTAGTTGTCTAGACCAGTGGTCTCCAAACTTCTTTGAAAGTGCACCCCATCAGTAAAAAATTTCTGAGCATGCACCCTCAATATATGTTTTTTTTTTTCTTCATATAGATTATATACATGTGCTGCTGAAGTTCTAACATTTTCTTCCTGCCCCCCAATGAATCGTCTCGCGCAGCTCTTGGGGTGCGCACACCCCACTTTGGAGACCACTGGTCTAGAGTTCCTCTCTAACTGGGGAAATGGTAGGAATCGCCAGAGAACAGGTCACTGGCAAGATGGGGTCCTGGACAGATATGCTGAATTGCCTCTGGAACTTCCTGCCTCTCTGTTAATCACAGACAAGTCCCATCTTAAGTGATAGAGCCAGGCAGAGAAATGTTTAATTTATGGAGAAATTTTCTTTTGTAAAAATTCATAATGAACAAAAACATTTGAAAAAGTCTCACAGAAGAGTGTTTTAGAGCTGGGTCCAGACCTAGTAAATATGAAGACCAGCTGGCATGCTACAGTAAAGATGCTTAATGGTACTATAAGCTGAAGGGATCCTAGAACTAATGCAATCTGGAAAATTTCAGCAAAAAAACCCCAAATGTGTCATTTGCCTCTTCATCAAAATTTATGGTTGTTATTGATCTGCCTGTTCAGCAAGTGCCATGGTCTCACCAGATGGTACTAGCAAAGGAAAAATGACATAAAATTTCAGTCCAATCTGACCTGGTATTTAGGACTTGAACACTTTGGTGGCTTGAACTAGTAACTCCCTAGAATGTTGATGAAATTAACTCAATAGTGAAATAACATTCTGTCTAAATTTGTTTGTAGCATGGATCTCATGTGCTGGCTAGATATTGAACAGTTCAGAAAGATGCTCCACAAGGATAAAGAAAAAAGGGAGGAAAAATCTAAGGACATTAAAAACAAGTACTTAAACAAAAAATACTTCTTTGGACCCAACAGCCCAGCTACCAGAGAACAACAAGAACAGGTATCAGTTACAAAACCGTTCATAAAGAACAATCACACTGAATGTGACTGAGATAAAAGTATATAAGCAGCTTTATTCCAGCTTTTCCCCAAGCTATCTCCTCAAATCTTACCTATATTTTTTGGCCAGAAATCTGGTTCTGTTCTGGTTGTGGGGATCCCCTCCTTGCTGTTTCAGGCTTTTCCTCCCATCTCCTTACAGAATATGTCTCTTAAACCCTGATCTGAGGCCGCAGCCAGAGCTCACAAAAAGTGTAAAAATGGTTTTCAGGCAGAGTGACTTGTTCCAGCTTTCTATTTTAGTATGTCAGTAAAGCCACAGACAGCGAGTCTGAGCTGTGGTACTCCGACATATCTTGATACTTAGGAAATTTACTCGGTCAAGCTCGGGTATTATTTGCTGGAGTCTGTATTCTATTATAGGTAGGGACAAATGTAATCTGTTCCCTTTTATGAAAAGTACATGTGAGCCTTGGGTAAGCATGCATTAAATGCTTTGCTTACAGTTAAGCTCATGCTTTGCTAAATCAAGGATGTAGAGAGATAAAGGACTTTTGGTATACACAAAAGTTTATGTCATGTGTTATTGTGTTTGGATTGCTTAGCTAATGCATTCAGGTGGAGGATGGGGACAAATCCTTCATGATCAACTTTCGGCAGCGGTTCTGCTAGAAATTCAGCAATGCGTCCAGAAGAGATTAGAAAAACAATGGCTGCCATTGTTCCTGGCAGATGAGCACCATGGGGCGGAGGGACAAGCAAAGGTAATTTTTAACAACAGCAACACATCAGGGATTGTTTTTTGTTTGGCTCATAATTTACCATTGGGATAAAATGGTTCAGAGGAAGAGCAGCCCACAACTCACATTCAGTTTACATTGAAAGAGACGCTCTAGCGTGTACAGGTTGAAGCATTTAGCTTGATAATTGTGAAGGCAGTTCCTCTGAAGGCTTAGTCTGGCTGACAGTATTATTGTTAGATCCTAAATCTGAAGGAGCTGGTGTTAGCTCTGCTGCCAACCAGGCTGCCAGGGGAGTAAACTAATCTTTGCTGTAGTGCTGCACTCTCCATATGCCATTCTGCCCTAGCCATACACTTGCATACAGAAGAAATGCTGCTTTGTGTAAAGGATTTGCCCAAGGGGACAAGAACACAAGCAAATGAGTGGGCTTCCCATGCTGTATTCTCTCTCTCTCTCTTACACTGTCCATATTCTCCCATCTGGAGCTGCAGTGCCTGTAGAAATGACTCCAGGACTTGTGAAATTCTCCTAAGTGGGGAGGTTAACTGCTACAAGCCTTTTTTCCAATTGGTTACTTCAGAAAGTTGCCAGAAAACTGGGAATGAGAAGCCTTTCACTCCTGCTGGCTCATTAGAAAGACTGGGGAATGGGCAGAGCAAACATCTGACTTTTATGAGAGTGCCTCTGTGACTGGGCTCTGTGTGGGGAGATCATCCTGCTGGTGACAGATGCAAAAAGACTTGGTTTTTTGCACTTCCACAAAAACTCTGAAATGCAAACGTCATAGCAGAAGGAAGCTTGACAGTTCCACCAAGCACACACGTAGGCGGACTGCATTGATTCATAAAACTTGTTTTCAATGATCTTTTTAACATCAAGAAGGTTGTCAGAAGGGTTGTCAGAAGTGCATTTGAACTGGATCCTTTTCATTGATTCAGAGCACTAAGCAATCTGAAAACTGTAGGTTCTGATAAGGCATTTTGTAATTTTAATAATGATTATGTTAAAGCAAAATTTCCCAGCCCTCTGCCCTTTTTTAGCTGAACTCTGCCTCCTTTATGAGCTGTGGCACAAGACCATGCGATGAGGCTAAGCTGCTTCCAGGTCTGGAAGCTAGCTTATGCCTCTTCTTGCACCTGCTGCCCATGCAGTTTGGAAAATGCTGTATTCCACTCTAATAACAGGAGTTTATTTACAGGAAATACATACTTCTAATGAGCTTTTAGGCTTTTCCTAACTACATTTATGTCTGACTGCTCTTTTCCTCTTTCTTACTGCAAATTCAGAGGATGAAAAGGTTCTTTGAAGAATGTATTTTAGAAGAAATGAAACCAGATGACATTCTCCACTTGGCTTCGTATTTCACAGTGACCAAACACTGTGGGCAAGCTATGTAGTCCTTATTCAGAAAATCTGCCCTTGATTTGAGGTGTATTTTTGCTACAAAGAAGCTGCAGGATCAAGCCTGTATTTCTGATACAGTTGTCCAAAGGAACTAAAAACATTTCATAAAAAAAAAAAAAGTTATAGCCCCAAATCTGTTCCCAACATAAGTGGTGACTGAGAACATTATGGGTAAGGTAAACCAGTGGAAGAGCACAGTTTGACTGCCGTTGCCTCCTGCCTTCTCTAACTCCCCAGTCTTAATGAGCATGCGCTCATCTATAGCTGAACAAGGGATGGCTTTCAGTGTGGGTCCACAACAAGTTTCAGGTATAAAGATCCAAATAAAGATATATCAACTATTCTACCACTGTGGTCTCAATCATTAGAGGGCTGAACATGAAACAAGAAGAGTTAAAAAATACAATGCTAATCTTTTGTTCAATCATAGATAAGGGACATAACTGAAGATCTTCCACGCCAAAAACAGGAGAAGACAACTAGGATATGGAAGGCAAGTGAAATTTACTGTGTCTCTTGTGTCTGCAGTTTCACTGTCTTTTCTGTTTGGACCTTGCACATACTTCACAGCAGGCATGATTGTATTGGCTACAGTGGACTGATTACTCACATTACTGGTGAATTCAGTCCCTGCTGGATGTTCACGGTAAATTTCTCTCCCTTCCTGACTGGAGAGGTCATACTTGAAAAAAACATGTCTCTTGTCCTGGGCTTTAGAGCACTCTTAACCCTCCTCAAACTGGTATTGTACCTTTAATTCACATTTATCTGTATTTTGCATGCAGTGGACTTATTAGGACAAGCTGTTCATTCCAGCATCTGGTAGTTTATTTATTATTGTGAGTGGATTACGTGCAGACACAAAAGGGAATGTGAAGTATGCAGTGGAGTGGGCAGGTTTAATCATATCTCACAGTATCTGTTTCATTTAGAATTGTATTTTAATCTTACAGCACTAAGATAATATCAATTTTAAACATCTTAAACCTTTGTAATAATACATTTCATCAGATGTTTGCCAGTTTTTTCTTCTTGAAGAGCAGTGAACTCTTTGTGATCGTCAACATACAAGTTGTGTACATTTATTCAGTTGAACTTTTATTGTCTGTTGAAATCAAACTGGAGACCCGGTCACCAAATATCCATGCAAACCATTAGTTCGAAATGGATCCAAAGTGCATGTGGGTTCTGTTAACTGAGTTTTCCCTTTGTCTGTTTGTCAGGAAGATGGTTATTTTCCATGTTCTGCTTCAAGGTTGTTGACCCATAAAACAAGCAGTGTTTGTATATTAACATAAGGGTGGGAGCAACATTTTGTTCTTCGCTTCATGAATATGCACCAGAAGTAATTTTTCCCAAAAGTTGCCTAAATCCTGGACACGGGGGATAGAACACATGTGGAGAATTGGAGGAGGGCTGAGAAGATGCCACCTTACTGTCTAAGTTGAGCAGACTTTATTTTAACCAAAGGACCCTTTGGACACTCATCACCCACCCTCTCACAAGCGTAGGCTCTCGTCCCTGGCAGGCTCTGCGGCAGGACACTAAGCGTAACCCCTGTTTTTAAGAGAAGCTGCACAAAGACTTTCAGCTTAGAATCAGGCAACTAATAAAGTTTCTGTCCCATGCTGACCATTGAACAGCACTCCATCCCTCCAGGACTTCAAGAGTTTTATACCACTGTTAGAAGATAGTTTTCATTCATCTATCTGATAACAAAGGGGGGTTGTTTGGCTTGCTCCTCAGTGACAGCACAAGAACTGTTTGTTCGGGAAGGCAGGCCAGCCTGAACTTCATTTCAAACAAACTGTCCCTGCATAAGCCATCTTTCTTTCTCCACCCTTTCCTGGCTGCCTACCGCTCTGTGCTTTGCAGCATGAGGATTTCCAAAATGTCTCGATGACTTTAAATTCTTTTTTACTATTGGTAGCTTTAATCCACAGAGAACAAACTCTCCAGCTTCTGTTGGTGATCATGGCAACACATTTCAAAGCTCATTTTGTTGGTGAGATCCCTGTCAGAAGCATTTTACAACTTTAAACTATGTGGTTTGTCTGTTCCTTTTTCTTTGTTGTTTGTTTGCACAAAACTCAAACTGTTCTCTAGAAAAGTAGCCTGTTGCCATAATCAATAACAATAGCTGTTTCCATACTTTATAGTATGTAGTCATATGGTCTAAATCATTGTCAGTCATTTCCTCTCCCATCACGTCTTCCAAAAAATGTTGCCCAAACCAAACTGGAAAAAAAAAAAAAAAAAGAAAAAAGGAGGAAAGAAAGAAATGAAACCTTGCCACATTCTATTGTATCCATGTCATAAACTCATAAACTACTGAAAGTTAGGGTCAGTGCAAAGATAAGAATCAGACAGTTTACGCTAACTAATGCCTTTGTTATTGCTTTTTGAAACAAAGTTTATTTGGTGCACTTATTTCTTCTTTTGACAGCATGTGGACAATAAGTGGGTTTCTTCATCTAGCGAAATAATTGCTTTCCGCAAAGCGCTGTTGAATCCTGTGACAGCAAATCAGTTTCAACGCTTTGTGTCACTGAAAGGAGACCTACTGGAGAACGGAGTGCTCTTTTGGCAAGAGGTACAGAAGTATAAGGTACGGTGGTAAAATGGAGCAAGGGGAATATCATTCAATTTGTAAGCAAATGCATCCATTACTGCATATTAGGAGAATTTTAACAAGAATATCTCTAGGCATTTTCTTGTTCATAGTAAAATCTCTTTCACTGTTCAAACTGTTTTTTCTTCAATGAAAAGCCTCACTTCTTAAGGATAACTATTTCTAATGACTTGAATTATCCCTGTATTTCTTTATGCTTCTTCAAACTGTAACATTCTTCTGAGTCTCTAAAGGGACACTACTAACTAGCTATTTCCCAGATTTTGGTATACATCTGTTAAGCAGTAGAAAATATACAAGCATTAAAAAGTTCATTCTGTCTTTATAGTTACATACTGTTAAATAATGGGATTATTGCTGAATTTGGTAATCCCTCAAAAATCAGAGAAAACTTTTAAATTCAATCAAATGTACAGATGTAAAGATAGTATCTACCCAAAAAGGTTATATGTACAATGCAGACCCCAGCTCCCTTGCACTCTGTACAGTCACATTTGACTGCAGCTGAGGATGTGGCCAAGGTGAAACGTGATGGGGAAGGTCAGCAGGGATTGCCTCTCTCCCAAATACATGCTCCTTTGTGAAATTGCTGCTGTGTGGGGTGAAACACAATGGGAATACTCTGGAATGAGCCTTTAAATCACACTGCAGCCTCCCAGTAGCACCCTTGACTGAATGCAGGGGCACCACAGATCTTTCACTTGTGCCTCATTCCTTTTGCCTCTGGGATATTGCAAAAGTGCTACCGGAGTGCAGAGCCTCTCCTGGGCGCCTGAACATAGCCTGTGTGCACATGGCAGGCAGGGAGCATGAGGTTAGCTAACATGCTCAGAAATTAGGAGGTAAACACAGTTGATGCTGTAGTAGCACTTGGAAATCCTGCTGCAGGCATATGGGTCTATTTTCACTGTTTAATTTTATGCATTTGAATTTGGGGTCTGCTTTAGAAGCTGAAGCTCCTTTGTTTCCAGGGGGAATCTCCCCTCCTCACAGAGTCTCCGATCCCCAAGTGAGGAATCATTGGCTGAAATGCTCCCTGGGGCTGCTGCTGTCTCTCTCTTGGTTATGGAGTGACTAGCCTAGACTAGAAACTTGACATGAAGGCACCTGAAGTTCCATGACATAAATCCTTCTCAAAATATTTGATGTTTTTTCAGATTTGTGACTCTTCATTGCTACATTGTGGAGGACATGGAAACTTTCTGCAAATTAATGTGGATTGTAGTTTAGACTGTTTTCTTTGTGGATCTGCTCTCTGAAGAAAGCCTTCATTGTTTTATGTCCCACCCCCTCTCCTTCATTTATGTTAATTTTATTTGTCTTCTTATCAAGAAAAAGTACAATCTGACCATACTCCTGCACACATGCGATTTGTCATGGTTGGCAGTTGATGCTCTTTATAGAAGCAAAGGGCTGGAGTAGTAGGTGTGTTGTGGGTCAGGCTGAACTGGAGGAATATTGCCAAGGATGTGGGCAGCACTTTACACAGTGCATACTTGTATTGTCTGAGCCCTATCATGCCATCAGTTTAGACAGAACTCCCTTTAGGAGTCAATGACTGCATTGCTCCTCGTAACCCATCGGGCTGGCGGCACATCTTGGGACAATCAAAAAACAAAAAAAATTTTTTTTTAACAAATATGTAGAAATATAACTCTGTGGATTATTTCCATCTGTTCCTCTATGCTCACGTCTTATGCCTCTTCATATCATATGGCTTGTTTGTCTTCCCTCTTACTGCAGCTCTCTGCCTTTTCTTCTATGCTAGATGAGCAAAAGAAGCCATAATATATTCTTAGGATATATTCAACAATTGTTGAATGTGTTTTTGTATTGCCTTACTTTCTTCATTGTAGCTGTTATCATTCTTTTTTTCCTTCTCAAAAATAAAAAGTATTCATAATAAAACAAGCCATCTCTTTCACATACCACATTTCTGGTTAAAAGCCCTGTTTTTAATTTCTTTGCAAAGTAAATATCCAGCCTTCTATACCAAAACTAAATGCACATTCTTCATTTAGAGAGCTCTCTTCCTGAAAATTCTCTAGAGTGCTCATTGTGTCTTTAGTAGATATATGTGATAATCTCCTAGTGTTATAGAAATTTCTTGATGTTTATGGATAGATGGAAAGTTCGTGTTTCAAAGCATTTGAAGGAAGTTCTTTGAATTATTTTTCTTTCCTGTCAAAGTCCAATTCTTTCCTGTCAAAGTCCAATGGTAGCATCATCAGAGTGTGAAAACACAGTAATAACAGGTTTTACAAGAACAATAGGATCACATTAAAAGAAGTAGAAAACCCCCACAGTTTCTTTGAGATGTCACCCTTATAAGTTCAGGTTTGTTTTGTATTCTGTTCTGCACAGAGTTGTTTCAAACACTGAGGTTTTGGGAAACTAGAAAATCTTAATGAATGGGGAAACTAGAAGATTTCAGTGAGTGGAAGATTGTACTGGTAGCTGAAATTGTCCCCTCTTGACATTCCTGGTTATAATACATCGTACCCTCTAAATAATTCCCCTCTTTTTCCAGAGTATTTAGAGCATTTCTTTGCCTCTTAGTTACCATAGCTATGCTAGTCATAGCAGCCTCATTGTGAAAATCAGTGCATTTCACACCTGTAGGTGTGTTTCTCTTTTCAGATATGCCTCTTATTTGCCAGTAATGTACTTAGACTGAATGCAGGATAAAAACTATCCTGTTCCATCAGAACATGCAGGCAGAGATTATCACCTAAAAGAAATAATTGCTATATATCTGCATTTGCAAACCAGAAGTCCCACTCATGTCTTAACTATGTCTTTGACCATGCACATTTGCTATAAGAATTTTGCCCTACATACTGAAGAAATCTATTGTATAATTATTTTTGTATGACTATTACTCTTTGATCACTGGGCCCCTGTAAAGGGTCTTGCGTCTCTCTCTCCATTGACTGAAAATGCTGTTTTTCGTCTTTCAGGACTTGTGTCATTCTCATTGTGATGATGCCACAGTCCAGAAAAAGATCACAGCTATTATCGACTGCTTTATTAATTCCACCGTACCCCCAGCTTTGCAGATTGACATCCCAACTGAACAAGCTAAGAAGATTCTGGAGCACAGGAAAGAACTAGGACCTTACATTTTTAGAGAAGCACAGGTAAGAAGCTGGGAGAATCTCTGTAACAGATGTGACTAGAGTGTGTGTGCTTGATTTTAAGGGCAGTCTTTGTTGCTTATGTGACAATTTGGACTCCACACATAAGCCTGGGTATGAAGGAGAACACTATAGTCATGCATTTCAATGAAGATTGTATGGTGGAGATGACAGAGAGGCTTCAGATATTTACTGCTCAATAAACTGGACAATCTCTGACAGCTAGCTGATCCTGGAAAGGTGTTATCCAGGTCTGTGTTAAGAATTAATTTCTACTGCCAGAATTCCTTCTATGTTTTTAATTGCTTGTTCTTTACCACTCGGTTAATGTCAGAGAAGTAATTTGTAGTTAGAAAGTTTGTAGTTTATGAAAAAAAATGCAGATGTAAGTAAAGCACAAAGACGACATAACTTACTGAATGTCTTTCCCTTCTTCATTACAGAAATGTAATGTATTAATGTAATGTATAAATGTAATGTATTAAATGGCTGTAGACAATTTTCTCTCTGATCTTTATACTAATCAGACTGAACAGCAATTTGTGAACCTTTACTACAGACTTACTGTTTTCTTATTCCTTGTTACTGTCTTCTCTGACTTACCTTCTAAATACAAGAAAGTTAGTTCCTCTTCTTTTCCCATAAAATTGCCACCAACACCTTTAAACATCAACTGGGAGTCCATAAAGTGTTTGGATCACAGAAGATGAATGGTTTGTCAGAGAAAAGGGTTCATATAGGTCCTAAGAGAAATAAGAAGCCTCATTTCTGCCTGTGTAAAACCCAGTGAACTCCAGAAATGTGGCACAAAACCAAGGGAAGAACTTGGCCAAAAAGCTGTGACTGGAGCATGACAGTGACTCACATGTCATTTTCAAGTCTGTTGAGCCAGAAGCAGCGAGGTGCTGAGCATGCTCGGCTCCTTTGAAGCCAAGTTTCTCAATGAGAATTAAACATCTAAATAAATTGAAAAATGTGAGCCTTAGTACGTGCAGCAACAGAATTCACTGAGCCCCTCTGTTTGCTTTTTTAAAATTGTTTTTCTTATTCTAGTTCAAAAAAGACCCTGTGAGAGATTATATCATTTAAAAATTATCCAAGATTTGCTCATAGATCTGTAATGTGGTTTAAGAGCCTTTCCAGAGGCAAAAAAGTATTTCCTTTCTCTTAAGGAGGGAAAAAAACCCCTCTCCCTAATGAACTGAATATTTTAAATACTTGAGCAGAACAGTGGTGCAAAAGCAATTCTACTGGTGTATATTTTATCAGGAATACTTGTAAAAAATGATGGATGTTTTCATTAATGCAAACAATTGTTTAGGGAAATATAAAAAAAGAAAGTGCCTTTTAACTGTGTTTTAGGAAGATTTCTCACCAGTAATAAACACACTGATGAAAAGCATGTGCCGAGCAAAGCTGGGCTGAAATGTCAGGACACAGTACGTGGGAGGAACAAGGCTGTATATTCAAAAAGAAATAGTTATTTCATTCTCATGGTAAACGACATTTTATTTTACAGTAAACTCTGTTTTCTTAATATGGTCAAGATTGACTTTCTTTTTTTTCTGTGCAGATGACTATTTTTGCTCTTCTGTTTAAATTTTGGCCAAAATTTTGTAAGTTTCGAAGCAATCTGGCTAGTGACAAAATTCTACTTGACTTGGAGAGAAAAAAGGGAAAAAAGATGCGAAAGAAGAAAGGCAAAAGAGCAGAGGTAAGACTCACGAAGTTTCAGGTGACAGCTGATGAACTGCATAAAAACTCCTTCAAGAGCAAACATACATGAACTCATATATCCCTTTCTCAGCCTGATCCAAAGCTACCAAAATCTTTTTGTTAGAATTAAAGTTTTACATGCGACCCGGTCCTAGGGCGATTAGTTCCCAATCCTGCCAATGCATATACATATATTTAACTTGAAGCAGATGAGTCAATGGAATACTCCTTTCATTAAGCAGAGGGGAAAATGTATTTTAGTCATCTTTTGTGCCAAGAGAAGAGTGAAGAAAAAAAAAAAAAGTCTATGTATGGTCCATATGTACAATGGGTAACTGCAGACCTGTTTGCACTTTCAGTATGTACTGTCCTGCTTTAGAATTTACAGTCCTGGGTCACTACTGAAAGCAAAACAAAACAAAACAAAAACAGATTTCATATCTGTTTTTCAGAAGGAGCATTTGAAAAGTCTGCACATTATTTTAAAAAATATTTATGTGCTAATTGCTTTGTATAGTCTTTGTCTTTTCTTGAATATTTCTCAGCTTTGACAGTGAAATTGTTAGACTGTTCACAATGAGTTTCCAGACAGTTTCAGTGCATTAACAGAACTGTGACCTCTACAGTGGAATGCTTGCTTGTAAAATTGTTTTTCTTGGAATTTTATTATTAAAATATAATGGATTTTTTTTCTATTGATTATAGGCTTTTCAAAAGTTTATTTTTTACGAAATGTAATTGTTTGGCCAGCTTTCAGGAGAGAACATTCCTTTAAAGGCAGAGAAATTATTGGACTTGCAAACTATCATAAGTAGCATTAAAAGAACTTTACATATTTTAAATACCATGTACATATGTGTTGAGATATTACTCATGATGAGAACCACATGAGTACCTGGACAGATAAAGACATATATGCCCGTAAGAACAGGTACACATTGTTATCCTCTTTTAGACACATGAAAACTGAGGACCAGTGAAGTGTTACTCAAGGCCACACACCAATGTCAAGTGAAGTCTAAAATCCAAGAATTCATGTTCCTTTCTCCAAAGCACGTTGCCTCCATACAGATATGTCTGGCAAGGCCATTGGCAATACTTTTAGTGCGAGAATGCAATATTTCAAAGTAATGCACTTTTGCGTTTTCACAGACTTATTTTTTCCATCTGTTTGTTGCCTGTGTATGAGATTTCTGATTAAGACCAAGGAAGTAAAAAGCAAATCTTGGCCAGGAAGACAAAAGCCTAGCTTTTATGGGGAACAAATGGGAAAGGTGAATTACCCTTCTAAGCTGGGAAATAGGGTAAGAAATTTTAGAAAGTGACAGGCAGAGAATGCAGTTCAGTAAACAGTCTGCAGATTATTGTTCTCACAAAAAATTATCAGTAAACCAGTTACCTTTTAACATCTCTTGAAAGAATAGGTGGAACAGTTAAGTTTTTGAAACCCTTTTCCCCCTCTACTATTGTTTAAAGAATTTGCCGCTCCCTGTTCTCTTGCCTGAGATTTCTGTACCCTTAGTGACAACGTAGCTATTCAAATTATTCAGGTTCATCCAACCTGTGATAGCAGGTTCACTTGGCAGCTTGTAGAAGGTGTAGAAGGTGATGATTTCTTTGCATTTAAAATAATGCCTATGCTCCTCTGCCCCACCAGGCTCATGTTGAAGGAGAAGAAAGCTCTGGCAAGGGTTAGAAACGATATTTTTTTCTTATATATATTTTTTTTTTTT